>NC_042619.1:386518737-386818737 GCF_901001135.1 Rhinatrema bivittatum | reverse complement strand
GAAAGGAAAACCAACAAAATGTCATTGGTTTTGTTTTTTTTTTTTACTCTGCTTTGAAAATGAAATGAAACAAAATAGGATATGTCATAGACATTTGCTCTTTCATTTCAGAGAAATACACATCCCTACTATACACACCCTCCTTTCTTAAGAACATAAGAAATTGCCATGCTGGGTCAGACCAAGTGTCCATCAAGCCCAGCACCCTGTTTCCAACAGTGGCCAAACCAGGCCACAAGAACCTGGAAATTACCCAAACACTAAGAAGATCCCATGCTACTGATGCAATTAATAGCAGTGACTATTCCCTAAGTAAACTTGATTAATAGCAGATAATGGACTTCTCCTCCAAGAACTTATCCAAACCTTTTTTGAACCCAGCTACACTAACTGCACTAACCACATCCTCTGGCAACAAATTCCAGAGTTTTATTGTGCGTTGAGTGAAAAAGAATTTTCTCCATTTAGTCTTAAATATGCTACTTGCTAACTTCATGAAATGCCCCCTAGTCCTTCTATTATTCGAAAGTGCAAATAACCAATTCACATGTACTCATTCAAGACCTTTCATGATTTTAAAGACCTCTATCATATCCCCCCTCAGCCGTCTCTTCTCCAAGCTGAACAGCCCTATCCTCTTCAGCTTTTCCTCATAGGGGAGCTGTTCCATCCCCTTTATCATTTTGGTTGCCCTTCTCTGTACCTTCTCCATCACAACTATATCTTTTATGAGATGCGACGACCAGAATTGTACACAGTATTCAAGGTGTGGTCTCACCATGGAGCGATTATAGAGGCATTATGACATTTTTCATTTTATTAACCATTCCCTTCCTAACATTCTGTTTGCTTTTTTAACTGCTGCAGCACACTGAGCCGGTGATTTTAAAGTATTATCCACTATGATGCCTAGATCTTTCACCTGGGTGGTAGCTCCTAATATGGAACCTAACATTGTGTAACTACAGCAAGGGTTATTTTCCTTATATGCATCACCTTACACTTGTCCACATTAAATTTCATCTGCCATTTGGATGCCCAATCTTCCAGTCTTGCAAGGTCCTCCTGTAATGTATCACAATCCGCTTGTGATTTAACTACTCTGAATAATTTTGTATCATCCGCAAATTTGATAACCTCACTCATATTCCTTTCCAGATCATTTATATATATATTGAAAAGCACCGGTCCCTGAGGCACTCCACTGTTTACCCTTTTCCACTGAGAAAATTGACCATTTAATCCTACTCTCTGTTTCCTGTCTTTTAACCAGTTTGTAATCCACGAAAAGACATCACCTCCTATCCCATGACTTTTTAGTTTTCTTAGTAGCCTCTCATGAGGGACTTTGTCAAACGCCTTCTGAAAATCCAAATACACTACGTCTACCGGTTCAGCTTTATCCACATGTTTATTCACCCCTTTTTGAAACCCAGCTACACTAACTGCACTAACAACATCCCCTGGCAACAAATTCCAGAGTTTAATTGTGCATTGAGTGAAAAAGAACTTTCTCCAATTAGTTTTAAATATGCCACATGCTAACTTCATGGAGTGCTCCCTAGTCCTATTATCCGAAAGAGTAAATAACCGATTCACATTTACCCATTCTAGACCTCTCATGATCTTAAACACCTCTATCATATCCCCCCTCAGCCTTCTCTTCTCCAAGCTGAACAGTCCTAACCTCTTTACTTTCCTCATAGGGGAGCTGTTCCATTCCCTTTATCATTTTGGTTGCCCTTCTCTGTACCTTCTCCATCGCAACTATATTTTTTTGAGATGCAGCGACCAAAACTGTACACAGTATTCAAGGTGCGGTCTCACCATGGAGTGATATAGAGGCATTATGACATTTTCTGTTTTATTAACCATTCCCTTTTTAATAATTCCCAACATTCTGTTTGCTTTTTTGACTGCTGCAGCACACTGAACCAACGATTTCAATGTGTTATCCACTATGACACCTAGATCTCTTTCTTGGGTGGTAGCTTCTAATATGGAACCTAACATTGTGTAATTATAGCATGGGTTATTTTTCCCTATATGCATCACCTTGCACTTATCTACATTAAATTCCATCTGCCATTTGGATGCCCAATTTTCCAGTCGCACAAGGCCTTCTGGCAATTTATCACAATCCACTTGTGATTTAACTACTCTGAATAATTTTGTATCATCTGCAAATTTGATTACCTCACTTGACATATTCCTTTCCAGATCACTTATAAATATATTGAAAAACACGGGTCCCAATACAGATCCCTGAGGCACTCCACTGCCCACCCCCCTCCACTGAGAAAATTGACCATTTAATCCTACTCTCTGTTTTCTGTCTTTTAACCAGTTTGTAATCCACGAAAGGTCATCACCACCTATCCCATGACTTTTTACTTTTCCTAGAAGCCTCTCATGAGGAACTTTGGCAAGTTCCTCATGAGAAAATTCAAGTACACTAAATCTAACGGTTCACCTTTATCCACATGTTTATTAACTCCTTCAAAAAAGGGAAGCAGATTTGTGAGGCAAGACTTGCCTTGGGTAAAGCTATGCTGACTTTGTTCCATTAAACCATGTCTTTCTATATGTTCTGTGATTTTGATATTTAGAACATTTTCCACTATTTTCCTGGCACTGAAGTCAGACTAACTGGTCTGTAGTTTGCTGGATCACCCCTGGAGCCCTTTTTAAATATTGGGGTTATATTAGCCGCCCTCCAGTCTTCAGGATCTGAAATTTCATTTTTTAGTTCCTTCAGAACCCTGGGGTGCATCCCATCCGGTCCAGGTGATTTAATACTCTTCAGTTTGTCAGTCAGGCCTACCACTGTGATTTGGTTCAGTCCATCTGAATCATTACCCATGAAATCCTTCTCCGGAATAGGTATCTCCCCAACATCCTCTTCAGTAAACACCAAAGCAAAGAAATCATTTAATCTTTCCACGACGGCCTTATCTTCTCTAAGTGCCCCTTTAACCCCGCGGTTATCTAACAGTCCAACTGACTCCCTCGCAGGCTTTCTGCTTTGGATATATTTTAAAAGTTTTTACTGTGAGTTTTTGCCTCTACGGCCAACTTCTTTTCAAATTCTCTCTTAGCCTGTCTTATCAATGTCTTACATTTAACTTGCCAACCCTTATTTATACATTATCCTATTTTGTTTTGTTGGATCCTTCTTCCAATTTTTGAATGAAGATCTTTTGGCTAAAATAGCTTCTTTCACCTCCCCTTTTAACCATGCCGGTGATTGTTTTGACTTCTTTCCACCTTTCTTAATGTGTGGAATACATCTGGACTGTGGTGCACCACACAGCATTTGTGTTAATATAGATGCACCTTGGGTTTGAAAAGGTTGGGAAACACTGCATAAAAGGCTGAGAAGAGATATAGTAGCAGTGGAGCTGTTACTGACAGAGATCATCTATTATAGGAAGACAGTAGGTAAGCGACCTTGCGCAAACTGCGATACAGTTTCCTGCAACTATTTTCTGCTACAGCAGATCCAGATGCTGAATTCCTAGAGAAGCTACTCTCCACATCTCATCTGTTCAGATGGCACAAAACCTGCTGAAGTGCAGCCACGTCAGGACTTGGCTGTAGCACTTAGTCCATTTTAGCAATTTGGTAAGGTGTTGGAGTCAGTTCTCAGGTTTATCTGTACAAAAGCATTGAGAAAAGTCAAGCATTAGGCTCCCAATTCTGCATGAAGACTGCAAAACTGTTCACTAATGAGGAAGGCTGGGGTTTATTACAGCTGACCTATCTCAACCATGCAACATAACCAGCTTTCCTAATTTTTTGTATTTGTCACAATAAAAAAGCAATAAACTAATTTATTTGTTGTTGGAAAGAAGATATATTTTTTTTAACATTTCAAAATCTATAATAAAGTGGCTTGTGTTTTGGATCTGGAATACTGGCTCCAGCTGAAATTTATTGGCACAACTTTGTTAAGGAAAACGATTTTAATTTAGAAAGAATTGTTTCAAGTGCTTATATTCACCCAAGACAAACTGATGAGAGAGATATATGTGACAGCGGGACATAATTGCAAGGTAGATGGTTAAAATACCTCATCCCACGACATCTGTTTTTAACTATGAATATCTAGGGAGGCTTCCAGGGCTAGCTGTAGTGCTGGTGGGGCACGCTGCAAACAGCAGAAGCAGCAGCCCCTTCCATGGATGAGGGTGACCCCCTCCCCCCACCGGTAGGCTGCAGTTGGAGCTGCTCCCATTTAAAGCCACTGCAGCGCTTTGCTATCCATATCCAGGAGGCGGGTATGGGAGTGAGATCCTCTTTGTGGCTCTTTGGGGGCACCCCTTCGAAGCCACCGCAACGCCCCTAAAGCAGCGGCACAAGGTGCTGCTGATCCAGGAGGCCGAAAAAAGTGAAATTATTGAAATGTATAGTCGTGGGATTGACATCATTGTTGATATGGTACAGACTGGAATCTTGGAAATGTCCGCTGCACCTGCCGACTAATGAAGGGGTCCAAATTCCGAAACTGTTCAGATAGCAAAGTCATGGATTGAGAAAGCAACAAGGAAGGCTGTCCAACAAAGCCGTGGAGGCAACCAGTTGAGAATTAGAAGCCAACGCGTTTTTTTTTATCAAAAAGATATTCAGTTTCATAATAAAGGATTCTAGTTTTGGGACACCTTGGCTTCTAATTCTCAACTGGTTGCCTCCAGATAGCAAAGTCAGCCAGATAAACTTATCCGGCTAACTTTGGAGGTACATTCAATAGCGCAGCCACACTGTTGAATAGAACTGGCTAACTTTAGGCCATGGCTTTGGCCTGACTAGACTTAGCCAGCTAAATTATCTGGCTAACTCTGAATATTGGAGCTAGCCAGCTAACCTAGCCGGCTAAACTCAACGCCTTCCAGTTACATCCCCAGAACGCCCATAACTTTCAGAAATTCCAGTCGGATATCTTATTAGCTGGCTAGAATTTAGCTAGATAAGTGCCCAAATATTCATTTAGGCAACTAACGTCTGCATTAGCTGGCAAAATGCTTTTGAATATGGATCTCAAAGGAAACAGAGGTACTGTAAAAAAATTCTTCTTTGCTGCTGCCTTCCAGTGACGGTGACAGCTGCATCTGAGGGTTTGAAACAATTATGCCTCGGGCACGCTGAGTTCATGCAAGGCAGCTGAACAGGAACTTTATCTTAAATGGGAGACAGCATGATTTTCTATGGGCAAGAATAAAATACAACAACAACTCAATGAAGGAAATGCCAGGAACCCCCCCCCCCCCCCCCCCATAAAAATCCATTTGATTTGAAGCTCCTGGTATACAAAATGGAAAACAAACATCCAAAACAAATTTGAAGCATTCGCTTTTAAAAGGTCCATCTATCTGCATTAATCATGTAGGTGGAAAAGAATTCTCCACCTTCTATTATCATCCAGTAATAAGCAATAAGATTCACTATTGGAGAGTAGCAAGTTTGCAACAACTTTCGATGTCACTGAAGGAGCTGCTCATGCAAGACTTCTTTACAATGCAAATAAAAGTGAGTCAGTTGATACGGTGTATTTGGATTTTCAGAAGGCATTTGACAAAGTCCCCCATGAGAGACTCCTCAGGAAAGTCATGGGATAAGAGCCAGTGTGCTGTTGTGGATTGGTAACTGGTTCAGAAGGCTGGAAACGGAGGGGAGGACTAAATGGTCAGTTTTCCAAATGGAGAAAGGTTGTTAGTGGAGCATCACAGGGTTCTGTACTGGAGCCTGGGCAGCTTAATACCTTGATAAATGTTCTGGACGAGTGAGGTGAATGGACGAATGAGGGTGATCAAATTTGCAGATGACACAAAATCATTCGCATTTGTTAAAGCAGCAGCGGATTGCGAGGAACTACAGAAGGACCTTGTGAGACCAGGAGACCGGGCAACTGAACGGCAGATGAAATTTAATGTGGAAAAGTGCAAAGCGATGGGTTCTGTATTGGAAGTCTCCACCCAGGAAAAGGATCTTGGAATTCTTGTGCACAAAGTGTTGAAATCCTCACTCAGTGTATGGCAGCAGTCAAAAAAAAGCAAATCGAATGTTAGGAATGATCCGAAAGGGGATGGAGAATAAAACGCACAATCTCATATTGTCTCTGAATCAAACCATGGTGCAATCACACCTTGAGCGTTGCGTGGACTTCTGGGTACCTCCTCTTAAGAAAGACATAGTGGTGCTAGAAAGGATTCAGAGGAGGGTGACAAAAATGATAAAGGAGATGGAACATGTTTCCTGTGATGAGAGGCTTTGCAGGCAAGGGCTCTTCAGCCTGGAGAAGAGATGACTGAGACGGGACATGATAGACGTTTATAAAACTATGAGTGGGGTGGAATGGGTAAATAAAGGATGGTTATTTTCCCTTTCAAATAATGCTCCAACAATGGGACACTCCATAGCACTAACAATCAGCAGATTCAAAACAAATCGTAGAAAGTACTTTTTTTTACTCAGTGCGTTTTCAAATTGCGCAATCTGTTTCCAGATGACATGATCAAGGCAGCTAGCCGAGAGGGGATTTGGACAAATTCCGGGGTGAAAAGTCCATAACACATTACTAGCCAGGAGAGTAACAGGGAGCGAGTGACAGGAATTAAATCCACTTTATGGGATCTTCCAGATGCTTGTGACATGGATTGGCCACTGTCAGAAACAGGATGCTCGCCTCAATGGACCTTGGTCTGACCTGGCATGGCAATTCTTATGTTCAAAGGTCTGGAAGTCAAAAAATTCTATACGATTTACATTTTGAAACATTCTTATATTTTTGGAAGCCAACGTAATAATAATTTTAATGGTGTGTGTGTGTGCATGTGTGCGTGTTGAGGGAAGGGGGTTTACCAAGGGAATGATTGTCTTTTTTTCTGCTCTATAAAGATAGATATTTTAACATTACGCCTGAGTGACTCTTATGACATTCCAAAGCATGTATTTTGATTCTTGCCTTTGTTATGGAATAAGCTGCATTTTCTCTAATTTTTTCTGCAGTGCAGTTAGTCTCTGTGGTAGTTTTTCCTTGCTTATGGCCAGTCATATTACCTAGTTCCCTGTATGCCTTTAATGAACACGCTGAAGGACGTGTTTCAAAAAAGCCATAGCTCACTCAGTATGAAACTTCTCTTGTCATAAGTCAAGGTTGTTTGCTTTCAAAGCCACGTTTAAATAAATAAAAGATTCTTTTGAACTGTGGCGTGGACGAGCGACCTTTGGAATAAACAGCGCTACAGTGCTACTTGGGTGTGCTTCTGCTGGGTATACTAAACAAGTCAACTGACAGCTAAGTGAAAAGCCGCTGGCTGTGCTATAGCCACATGAAGTGTAGCAGTACGGCAATGTTAGCATGCTTTTCCATAAATCTGTTATATAAACTGCTCTCAAGATAAACATCTATAACTCTGCAGTTACAGCTATCAGCCCAGATATATAAAAAGATATTACTTTTTTCTCAGATTGCAGGATCAGGAGATCAGAATTTATGTATCATATCTAAAAAAGAAAGAAAAACAGTGGGTTTACTCCATCAGATAAACAACTTTGTCTTTGATTGCATAGACACGGTAGAAAGCTGGCTATATGCTAACAGAGTGATGAATAAATGGTTACCCATTTCTTTCGACAGGAAATTCATTCTTTAGGTTGATACTTCCATTGGAATTTTTAAATCTCATAAAGTATTTAACACAGATTTGCAATACCTATGAGAAGGAATGAAAGTTCTAGAAGTAGGATCATGCTATGTGGACTAGAAGCAGGTGTGACATATGGAAGTGCTGGCGGATGCATGGAACAACCTCCCAGCAGAGGCAAACGGGATAAAAATGCTGCCAAAATTCCAAAGCATGAGAGAAGTACAAGAGAATCCTTAGTGCTGGGGAAACTAGGGATGTGAATCGTTTTTCAACGATTAAAATTATTGTCCGATAATGTTTATATCGTCTTAAATCGTTATAGAACACGATACGATAGAAATTCTAACGATTTATCATTAAAAATTGTTAAATCGTGTTAGTGCGCACTAACTCGAGTTAGTGCGCACTAACTCCCCGTTAGTGCGCACTAACTCGATTTAGTGCGCACTAACTGAAAATGATACAAATAAACACTTTCCAGGTCACTGAAGGTCAGTTAGGAATGAATATGTGTTCCTATTGGCTGGCTGCCCTCTTATCTATTGATGTTACCAAGGTTACCACTGAGGTGATGGTTGGGGGGATGGGAAATGGAACTGGAAACTAACGAACACCAACAGAAAATGAAACAAAGTGTTCACACTTCCCAGGTCAGTAAAGGTCACTTAGGAATGAATATGTATGTATGTATTCCTATTGGCTGGCTGTGCTCTTATCTATTGATGTTACCAATATGGTTGGGGGGATGTGAAATGGAAACAGTTGGAAGCTTGACAAAAAAAGTAATGTAATGATCAGCACTCACGTGACTAGAACTTGTTTGTTTATTATTTTTGTTAGCAGGCACCTGAAATGCTAGTGCATGTTGAATTTGCCAATCACCGTGCATTTTAGAAAGGTGGTCCTGGCTGGAACTGTACACAGTTCAAATATATGTAATTGATTGTTGGTAAGTGTATTTTTTAAGTAGCCACACTGGCACCAGTATGTTTACTTTTCCTCCTACTTAACTCACTAGCTCAGCTTTGTAAGAAGGGCTTCTCTGCTTGTGTGTTGTTTTTGTTTGGTGTGAGGAGAGCAGAAACATCAGATCTTTATTCAATCTACTACAGTCATCTCTTACAGTGCCCTATCCCTATTAATACCAGGAGTGTTGTGATCTTCCTGCACACAGTGCCCTAACCCTGATACCAGTCTGAGACAGCTCCCTCCCTGCATTACTAGTGAGAGGCTGGCTTCACAGACAGGGGGGAGCTGCCTGACCCTCACTCCTGACTTCCCCCATGTCCCAGCTAGTGAATGGTGTGTGGGTGAGGGGGGGGGGGTGGGGAGGATGGTGAAGTCTGAGACAGCTCCCTCCCTGCATTACTAGTGAGAGGCTGGCTTCACAGACAGGGGGGAGCTGCCTGACCCTCACTCCTGACTTCCCCCATGTCCCAGCTAGTGAATGGTGTGTGGGTGAGGGGGGGGGGGGGGGAGGATGGTGAAGTCTGAGACAGCTCCCTCCCTGCATTACTAGTGAGAGGCTGGCTTCGCAGACAGGGGGGAGCTGCCTGACCCTCCCTCCTGACTTCCCCCATGTCCCAGCTAGTGAATGGTGTGTGGGTGAGGGGGGGGGGGGAGGATGGTGAAGTCTGAGACAGCTCCCTCCCTGCATTACTAGTGAGAGGCTGGCTTCGCAGACAGGGGGGAGCTGCCTGACCCTCACTCCTGACTTCCCCCATGTCCCAGCTAGTGAATGGTGTGTGGGTGAGGGGGGGGGGGGGGGGGAGGATGGTGAAGTCTGAGACAGCTCCCTCCCTGCATTACTAGTGAGAGGCTGGCTTCACAGACAGGGGGGAGCTGCCTGACCCTCACTCCTGACTTCCCCCATGTCCCAGCTAGTGAATGGTGTGTGGGTAAGGGGGGGGGGGGGAGGATGGTGAAGTCTGAGACAGCTCCCTCCCTGCATTACTAGTGAGAGGCTGGCTTCACAGACAGGGGGGAGCTGCCTGACCCTCACTCCTCCGGGGTATTGTGATCTTCCTGCACACAGTGCCCTATCCCTGATACCAGGGGTGTTGTGATCTTCCTGCATGCAGTGCCCTATCCCTATTAATACCAGGAGTGTTGTGATCTTCCTGCATGCAGTGCCCTATCCCTATTAATACCAGGAGTGTTGTGATCTTCCTGCATGCAGTGCCCTATCCCTGATATCGGGATGTGTGCAAGAAGATCACAACACCCCCGGTATCAGGAATAGGGCACTGTGTGCAGGAAGATCACAACACCCCCAGTATCAGGAATAGGGCACTGTGTGCAGGAAGATCACAACACCCCTGGTATTAGGGATAGGGCACTGTGTGCAGGAAGATCACAACACTCCTGGTATTAATAGGGATAGGGCACTGTGTGCAGTAAGATCACAATACCCCTGGTATCAGGGTTAGGGCACAAGTTCTAGTCACATTGACTGATCACATTACTTGTTTTGTCAAGCTACCAACTGTTTCCATTTCCCATCCCCCATATACTGTCAGTAGGAAACTTGGTAACATGAATAAATAAGAGGGCAGCCAATAGGAATACATATTCATTCCTAAACTGACCTTAACTGACCTGAAAAGTGTCAAATTGTATCATTTTCAGTTAGTGCGCACTAACTCCCGTTAGTGCGCACTAACTCGAGTTAGTGCGCACTAATCGGAAAAAACGATTTTTAACGATTTTTTAACTAAAAAATCGTGCCTAAGACGATTTTCTTGCCCTGCCACACAATTTCTATCGTTAAGACGATATGGAAAACGATTCACATCCCTAGGGGAAACGAGTAAAGGCAACGATGAAACAGGGTTTGCACTACTGAAGCAGGAAGGGAATTAGCTGGAACTTGCCGCTATAATCACCCGTCATATTCTCTGTTTCTATAAGGCTGGGATATAGTGAAGTAATTTCCGAGTGTTGGATATAAGGATACATTGGATTTCAAACTTTTATTACCTGTGCACCCTGACTCATGACCATACAGGGTTTGAACAGTGCATCACCTTTCATGCTGGTGGTAATATCCTCAAGCCCAATACTTATTGCTTAAGGCCCTATGCTCCAACAAATCTGGAGCACTAGGGTGTACACAGATATTTCGGGGCCGATGCAATAAAACAGCGCCAAAAGCAGGTGCTCAGTGTTGATTGCCCGCTTTCCTAACGCGTGCCCAGGCACCTCTCCTGGGGGCGCCATGCAATATTTAAATTAGGGGTCACGTTGTCAAGGAGGCGCCAGGGTCGACTGCGCATCCCTAGTGCCTCCTTGGCAGCAGGCGCCCAGGAGAGGTGCCTGGGAAAGCAGACGCTTAATTTTATGATCATCCATTTTCCTAACTGGTGCACAGCCACGGATTATGAAAATGGACCCTTCTTAACTGAGTGTCCATTTACCTAACTTGACCACCGGCACTTAAAAAAATGTTTTTTTTTTATAAACTTTTTAAACTTTTGGGTCCTCTGACAATATTGCCACGATATTTTGGGGTGCCCAGAAATTAACGCCTGCTCTGGGCAGGTATTAATTTCTGAGCGTAAAAATGTGCAGGTCCGGCGCACTTTTTTTTTTTTTGCATGTGAGGTGAATAACGAATATCCTCATCGCCATGCATTTGCATGTGATGAGCGCTATTCGTTTCATGGCACGTTGGACGCATGTTGTGGACACACTAATCCCCTTATAGCACAAGGGGCTGTGGGCGTGCTTCCAAAACGCGCGTCCAACCGTAGGTTTAAACGGTGTGCTCGGTTGAGCGCACTGTTTTGCATTGGCCTCTTCCTTTTATTTTAAGTTTTCTTCCATTTCATTTGTTGTTTGTGTCATTTTTTTTGTTTATTTAAAGCAAAAAAAAAAGGAAAATTGTAAAACATGAAAAAAAAAAAGACCAAAAGAAAAACACTTAAAGGTGAATTTTAAAAAGGCTGATGCGCTCATCAATTAAGGAATGTGTGAATATGTCGGGCCAGCACACGCTGAGCACAGTTTGAAAGCTGCCCGGGTATGCGCATACATACTGCGGCCCGCACAAATGAAAAGTTATCAAAAGGGGGCCTGGATGTTCTGGGATTTTAACCTAAAGTTTGCCCATACATACTTACATGCACTGGCGTGCGCTGGGGTCCCCTGCTGCGTAAGTTTACTTCTGCCATGGATATTTTGTAAGTTATAAAACAAAAAAAATCTAGGCAGATCAGTGAGGTTTTAAAGGTCAGGACTAACAGGGGGGGGGGGAAGGACAATTATTAAACTGGGGGAGGGGGGGTTGGATGTCCTATTGCTTAACTGGGTAAACTGGGAGGGAACTGGTAAAACGGGCAATGGCGTCGGCGTGTGTCCCTTTCAACATCCCCCCACTTAAGCAGCAGAAGCAGCATTTGCATGAACAGATGTGCGTCCGCTTGAAATTGCACGCACATGTGCACGCGTTCAGTCTATTTTTTTAATGTGTGCGCATATATATGTTATAAAATATCCACGTCCCTGGGCGCAGGCCGACGAATGTGCGCACATGTACTCCAGCGCCTCGCTTTGAAAATTACTGTCCCTATGTCTGGTCATATTGAAAAAAAAAAAAAACCAACCCCTCCCAGGCCTGTCCTCTGTTCTCTCCTTCCCTGAGCTTTCTTATCATAGTTTTTCATTCTTCACAAGGCGGGAATAATCCCCGGTCACTCCTTCCCCACCAGAAGTACGCTTAGAAATAGACATGTGATTTGGCCGAACCTTTTGGCTCGGCCTTCATGATCGGCCCGCCGTGGGAAATTTCGTTTTCCCGCGGTTTGGGACGATTTTTTTTTTTCGGTCGTCCCATTAGTGCACGCTAACCCGGAAAAACGAATTTTCCCGAAATTTCAGGAAAATCTGCTTCGTTTTTCGGGGTGGCCGAACCAGGATGAATGCACATCCCTACTTAGAAATGGCACCTGCAGACAGATGCCGGCACCATTGCTAATTTATTCCATATAAAATAACGCTATCCAGGCCCATGCCGAGCCTGGCACCATTTTACATAGAATAGATTAACAATGGCGCTGGTCTTAGACTTCCGGTATCATTTCCAAGCGTACTACTGGTAGGGCAGAAGAAACCGGAGATCATGCTTGCCACATGAAAAATGAAACATTTTGGTAAAATGGCTCAGGGGGAGGGGCACAGAGGGGAGACCTGGGAAGTTTCTTGCTTTTTTTTTTTTTTTTTAAATGGGCAGACAGGTAACCTTAATTTTTAAAAAATGAAACAAAAATAATGAACAAGCTTTAGTTTGTCTTTAGTTCAATTGTTTTAAAAACAAATTTAAATTTATTGGGAAACTTTGTTAAAATGTTCTGTCTTGTTTCAAATGAATGCACATCTCTATGGAACACCAGTTATGTACATTATCTCACATAAGATAGTAGATAATGTCAAAAAAATACCAATTGGCTCATCCAGTTTGCCCATTTATTCCTGTCCAAACTGCCAGACATATATCCTAACTGCTAGCCACTCCTTTTCTAAGACAATTTAAACATATAAGAACTTAATAATATAAGAAATTGGCTTACTGGGTCAGACCAAGGGTCCATCAAGCCCAGCATCCTGTTTCCAACAGTGGCCAATCCAGGCCACAAGAACCTGGCAAGTACCCAAACACTAAGTCTATCCCATGCTACTGATGCAATTAATAGCAGTGGCTATTCCCTAAAGGGCAGATTTTCAAAGCCTACTCATGTAAATCCAGGTGGATTGACGCGCGTGGGTTACTCGCACCGGGCCTATTTTCAAAAGGCCCGGCGGCACGCGTAAAGCCCTGGGGCTCGAAAAAAGGGGCGGGGAGGTCCAGGGACGGAGGCATGGCTGGATCATGTTATAAAATCAGGCGTAGATTTGTGAGCACCGGGTTACGTGCACAAATCTACGCCCGCGCGTAGCTATTAAAATCCGGCCCAAAGTCAAATTGATTAAAGCAGTTAATGAACTTCTTCTCCAAGAACTTATCCAAACTGTTTTAAAACCCAGCTACACTAACTGCACTAACCACATCTAGTCTTAAATGTGCTACTTGCTGTTAGGACAGAAAAGGCGAAGGAGTAGCTCTTTATGTCAAAAGCAATGTGCAAGCAACTGAATTGTAAGGGATGTGGGGTAAAGAAGAAGCAATATGGATCATCCTAAAAGAGAAGATGGTGCTTCCATTTTTACTGGTGAGATCTACAGGTCTCCAACCCAAACAGATGAACTGGATAGATCAAGGACATCCAAAAAGTAGGAAAGAAGGGAGAAGTGTTGTTCTTTGGAGATTTTAATCTGCCGGATATGGATTGGAGCATCACTTCTGCGGAATCTCCAAAAAGTAGAGAGATAGTAGATGCTAGGGGTGTGCATTCGTTTTGAACTTAAATGTAAAACGCAACTTATTTTTTTTTTTAACTTAAAAAAGTGATGAGGCGTAAATGATCGGATTTCCAACTTATTCAACATGGCTATGTTGAATACGTTGGAAATCGCGATTGTTGATCTAAATAAAAATGTAACCCCCTCACCCTCCTTAATCCCCCCCCAAGACTTACCAAAACTCCCCAAGCTGGCCAAAAGTTCCGTGAGGGTCCGGGAGCGGACGTGCGGGGAATCACGTGACGTCCGCGTCACTCCGACGTGACGCCGACGTCACGTGGTCCATCGCGGTTCCGCTCCCGGACCCCTCGTTGGACCCAAAAGGCACTTTTGGCCAGCTTGGGGGGGCCTCCTGACCCCCCCAAGCTGGCCAAAAGTGCCTTTTGGGCCCAACGAGGGGTCCGGGAGCGGACCCGTGGGGAATCACGTGATGCCGTGTCACTCCGACGTGGCGCCGACGTCACGTGATTCCCCTCGGGTTCGCTCCCGGACCCTCGTTGGGCCCAAAAGGAACTTTTGGCCAGCTTGGGGGGCCTCCTGACCCCCCCAAGCTGGCCAAAAGTGCCTTTTGGGCCCAACGAGGGTCCGGGAGCGGACCCGAGGGGAATCACGTGACGCCGCGTCACTCCGACGTGACGCCAACCTCATGTGCTCCTTGCAAAGGAGTTCAGAAATGGCGTCCTGACCCCGCTGGACCACCAGGGAGTTTTGGTAAGTCTTGGGGGGGGGGGGATTAAGGCGGGTGAGGGGTTTAAATTTTTATTTGCACATATGGACATAGACTCAACTTATGGAATTCTCCATATGTCCATATTGACCGCAAATGACCCCCCCTTTCGACTTATGGACTTATGAACTTAAACTTTTGGTCTGCACATCCCTAGTAGATGCCATTCAATGTGCTCTGTTCAAATGGTAATGGGACCCATGAGAGAGGGTGTGATCCTCGATCTAGTGTTTACTAATGGGGATAATATCTCTGATGTTCAAAGAGGGGCTCACCTGAGCAGAAGTGATCATCAGACTGTATTGTTTGATATCGCAAACAGGATACAGAGAAGTTACACAAAGACTCGAGTTTTGAATTTCACAAATATGGACTTTGTCAAAAGGGGAATGTACCTGGAGGAAGAACTGGAAGACTGGGAGAAAACAGGTGAAGTGGAACAACAGTGGGTCAAAATAAAAGGCAACAAATCTATATGTTAGGAAAGTAAAGAAGAATAAGAGGGGAAAAAACCCCCGATCTGGTTCTCTAAGGAGGTGGATGAAAAAATTAAGGCAAAAAGAACAGCATTCAAGAAGTATAAAGGATCCAAAAAAAGGAACACAGGGAAAAATTTCTGTTAAAACTAAGGGAGATGAAGAAAGAAACCGGGAGAGGAAAATGTCAAGCGGGAGAAAGAATTGCCAAAGAGGTAAAGAGAGGAGACCAAACATTTTTTAGATATATCAGAGAAAGAAGGGAGGCCTAAAGTGGCATATTGAAATTGAAAGGTGACAAGGAGCACTGTGTGGAGAGAAATGAAGACATGGCGGAAATATTAAACAAATACTTCAGTTCGGTGTTCACTAAAGAAGACCCTGGAGAAGGACCGTAGATGGAATTGGGGTACATGAAACTGTTTACAGAAGAGTATGTTTGGGAAGAACTAGGACAACTGAAAATGGACAAGCCCATGGGGCCGGATGAGGTTCATCCCAGTATACTGAGGGAGCTCAGAGATGTGCTGGTAGGGCCACTGCATGACCTGCTCAATAAATCTCTGGAAATGGGAATGGTGTTGAATGACTGGAGAAGAGCGATAGTGGTCCGCTTCACAAGAGTGGTAGCAAAAAGGAGCCTGGAAACTACAGGCTGTTAGCCTGACCTTGGTGGTGGGAAAATTAATGGAGACTCTGCTGAAGGAATTGATAGTGAACTATCTATAGTCAGGGCAACACAATGGATTAGATTCCAAATGTCCGTTTAGAATTTTTATTTTGGAGACTTGCTCATCAAATAAAAGCACCCGACTCAGGCTGAGTTTCGCCCATGAAATTGGGCTGCCTCAGGGGCTACAATACACAAATAATATATATAACTTAAAACAACAAGACATACATAAATCAAATATAAAATCATAAATACATGTCAAAGGTAACGTAAAAAATGGACCATATAAAATGAAACATACAACATAAAAATTGTAGCTTGACAACCAGTAGATGTAAATGTATGCAAAATGAATGATTTTACCTGTATATAATATTTCTTGTGTATGTGTGATTGTTATCTCATACCATCGGGTTAACAGAGAGTCTGTAAAATATACAAACGACTGATTGTTCATATATCTAATGAAACCAAAAAAAAAAAAGTAAAAAAAGTAAAAATTAAAAAATAAATAAATTCAATATTGTCTATTAAGACCAATCAATCGAAAATAAAAGGTATAAAGGCGCAAGAATAGCTAAAAAAGGTATGGGATTATCTAAGAAACAATACTAAGCAAAAACAAAAACTGTGATGCAGCAGCATATATGAAAGTAAGTATCAAAGAACTTGTGTATGTATGTGGTCGTAAAAATAGCTATTAAAAAAAGTGAAGGGTTGCAACTTAAGATATAAGCTTTATTTGTATATGAATCGGAATACAGGAGGGAACACGCAAAAATCTATATGAAAAAATAATAATAAATACTAGGAAACACTACTGATCACATTAAAATAAACTGTAGCTTAAATGATTGAAAAACACTACTGATCACATAAAAATAAACTGTAGCTTAAATGATTGAAAAACACGGTTTGGGTTGATGAAAAAGATGCGCATGAACCCACAGACTGTGTGATATGTACCTTGTTATTTGTATCCGCGACTGCGAACATGAAGAAGCCAGATGAGCTTTCTCCTTTCAATGTTGTGCTAACAAAATTATCCCGATCTCATTCTAAAACAAAGTAGAGTGTCAATCGGAAGAAAAATCAATGGAACCGTTAATTACTGTGCCAAAATTTTCTTGACTCTAGGCTATATGTAAAAAATTTTTAACATCCATAATATTAAAGAAAACATAACTGAAGGCTAGATTTTGAATTGATATCACGACTTTTTTAATTATGGCATTTATTTTGTGTTGTTCACGCCCATAGTCTGACGTCAGACTTATAACCGCGTTGAATTTGTATGCTTCACTAGCCGATAAAATACATTGCTGCATAGATCTCTGTTTCACGAGTTTGTTATTATTTTTTTTTTAATTATTTTTTCACATCACACCCTGCTTCTATTTCAATTATGGCGTTCAAGTAGTTGTCAATCATGTTTAGGTTCCTGTCCATGCCCACAGCCTTACACATCACCATTTTTGGCGCGATCCACAGAGTTTTTAAACTTCGCATCTCCCGACACTGTCACTTAACGGTTAGATGGAGACCGGCACGCTTCCAAATTACAACCTGGAGTAAGTCAGATCATGTTATTTTTACTTTTATTTAAAGTCTCAGCAGTGCTTTGATTAATTTGTCATGTTTACTGAGTTTCCCGCGGTGAGCAATAGTCAAATGTAAATAATTGTCTTTTGTCTTAGACTATAGCGCAGATTTTCCTGTATTCGAGCCGTTCTCATGTTTCTAGCCTTCAGTTATGTTTTCTTTAATAATATGGATGTTAAAAATTTTTTACATATAGCCTAGAGTCGAGCAAATTTTGGCGAGATAATTAGCGGTTCCATTAATTTTATCCAGATCTAGCGAGGCAAACCCCAAAAAAAAAGAACGCAATGAGATAAGAGCTTTTTTCCTTCTGAAATTCTCATGTAAATGTATCATTAAGTAATGGAATGTGTCCTATATTTTTTTTTTTCCTACTGGCACAACTTTCAGCCTTTTTGTCTGATAAAGTTTTACCTGCTACTAATCTTGCCTCTTCTCCTAATGCCTTAGATGGAGTATAAAAGCCTAGCATTGACCCTATTGCGAAATAGGTATGATCCCTGAATGCCTGTCTTTCTAATTATTTTGGTGTTTCCTGAGGTAGTGATATGGATCCTCATGTAGCGGACTTGGTTAAGAGATCATAATAATAATAATAATGATAGTAATAATTATCATTGTTTTATTCTTTTCTGTATATTCCTGGAATGATATTCATGTTATCTCTTATTTACAATTCAATTGTATTTCTTGAAAATTATGTAAAAAAATTTCAAAAATAAAAAATTATAAAATAAAAAAAATGATGTCAGCTGCCTGAAGGATGTGCCACAGTGATGTCTTTGTAGTTCCTCTTGAGCGGATAGCACCATTTTGATGCTGGTCGTTGAAATGTACGGCCATACATCAAAATTGTGTTGTTTGCTCATGTTGAAAGTGGTGTCAATGCGGTGCATCCTTCTGGCCAACATCATCATTTTTAGGCAATGAAAGAAGAAAGAAAACAGTTGAAGGTTCTACCCTTGGCCTCCAGGCCTGGGTCTCAACGATAGGACCCTGCACTGGGCTGGCTCCTGCCGTAGAGCCTAGGCCTAATCCTTGTTGATGGGTTACAACCTCAGACAAGTTCCTGGTGTCAGGCCTGGGCTTGTATATCGATGATGGGCTTGTGTATCCAGTGTTGGGCCTGGGTCTTGGCAACTGGACCTAAGTGATGGGACCTTACCTCAGGCCAGGCCCAGTGTCAGGCCTAAGCTTGGGTCTTGGTGATGGGATCTGGCCTCAGGCTGAACCCTGGGATTGGTCATGGCCTAACCCCATGCCTAGGCCCAGGTCTCAGTGATGGTATCTGGCCTTGCGCTGGTGTCGGTCCTGGGTCTAGGCCCTTGTTTTTCTTTGACATTAAAGTCAATGGGACCTATGGGTTACTTCCTTCATTGAGTTCAATGTAAAACAAAAAAATGACTGACAAGAAGAAATGAATTTTTTTTGTTTGAGATGAATGACAAATGACTGAGACCTACAAAATGAATGAACAAAGCGAAATCATTTTTTTTGTATCTGCACATTCCTATTATGGCATGTATTTAGAAACTTCTTTCCCTCTGAGACATTTATAATAATAAAGTGAATAATGTGCTCCATAAATGCACATGCAGCTTAGATCCTGGGCGGAAAGATATGTGTGGCCAATGGCAAGTGAAGGACTGGGGGCAAGACGGTGCTGGTGAAAACTGCACAGCGGGGAAGAGATGGTGGCAAAAGGTAACGATTGCGCGGAAGGCATGATGTTGGCAAAAGTTGACCAAAGATGGCAGCGGTACAGTGCAAATCGCTTCTTCCCAGCCAGCCCTACCTTTCAGTCAGTCAGCTAGTATGAAACAATTGATTGCAATACCAGCAAATATACGATTGACTGGCAGGCAAGTAAGGCCATGAAGTCCAGGACCTACTGATTAGCAAGTATAGCACCTATTTCTGCAGAGGGGCCTTGTTCAGCATGAGACCTAGGGTGCATTTTTTAGGGGCACATGGTATGTAGATCTGTACATACACTTCTCCTTGCTGACAGTGGGGTACTAAGAATCACTGAAAGCAAGAATGCTCATGAACGGTCCAGTGATGATGCATATAGTCTTGGTTTGCACGTCTTAGATTGGTACAATATTGGCAGCTATAAGAATGCAATCGTATTAACCCCAGTCTGCAGTAGTTACCATGGGGTTTGGTTTTTTTTAGTGCAGTCAAATCAGAATTCTTTCAGACAGGTCACAGTTGTAATTGCAGTATTACATTGCTCTAAAGACATCCATTTTAACTAATCACATTTAACAAATAACTGTCCCCCTCATCATTCTCCCTCCTCCCCCTCCCCCAATCTATCCTCCACCTTCAGACAAGCTATTCATCATTTTAAACCTTCCTGTTGACTTTGAACAGGCTTCCCTGCTATTCTGCCGCAACTGAAAAATAATTAGCCATGCCCAGACAAATTCTTCATGCAAATGAGGGAAAGCCGTTTGCTCGGCCTGCAACAAAGGCCTTTGCTTCCTTCCCAGCCACGGAAGGTTTTATTCAAAATATTGTTCCTGTCTGTGAGTGAAACACTGCCCTTCTGCCCGTTCCCATAACCCACTGAATCAGCTCCAAGAACCATTGGAACGGTTTGCAGAATCAATACGAGCATTTTATTGCTTGTTATTTCTTTCAGGGCTACTTTACCTCTTCGTTTCCCACTGTGTGTGTTGTTGTCCCATGAGTTCATGTTACTGCCCTAGTGCTTCGGCCCTTCCCCCTTTGCTTTTCTGACAGCACCTCAGTGAACATCCTTTCGGGGGCTGGCATCCAGTTTGCCTTACGCCTTGAAGAGAGTTATTGATGCAAAATGACTAAATCTGATTATTATTTAGTGGCGCGAAGGCTGGGATTGCACTCGCTGAAGGGGGTATGTGTGTGCGCACATGGGTTTTCCGGGGATGAGAAGGTGCATTGTGTGCTGCTTGGCTCCCGAATGCCCACTGCGTGTTCATGAGCAACGTGGAAAACTCCTGCCCCCTCTCTGCTCACAGAGCGATTCCTTCAAGTAGGAGGGCATTGACTAAATAAAGGCTGAAGAATGGGCTTCTATAAAGGCCGGGGGGGGGGGGGGGGGGGTAAGTCGGGCTGACAAAAGAGGAAGCTGAGGATGCAAAGGAGGTTGGAATTAATCATAGGAATTAAAGAGCCTGGTGTGTGGGGGTGGGGAGATCTCCACTGTAGCCCTCCCACGGAGCTCTTCCTTTTAACTCAAGGTTTTGAACAGAAGGAGCCACACAGGACGTTGCCAGGCAACTAATTAGTGTGGGCCCATGCAACCGAGGGTGCGTAAAGACACCACGAGAAGGAGGATTTCCCGCTCTCCACATAAAACCAAGCAAGCTTATTAAACGAATATGAGATTCCACCCAACCTTAGTTTATGGGTGGGCAAAAGGTAGAGAAAAGCTGCCCTGAGAAATATGGGCTATACAGAGAGAGAGCCGACCCTGGGAGAGGAGATTGACGGGACTTGTCCTGAGGAGTTAGAGAGAGAAAGCAGAAAAGAGCTGTGGGAGATTTTAATCTTTTGGATGTGGATTAGATCCTTGAGGGCCACCTTCCCATGTCTTCTTTTGAAAAAAAAAAAAAAAAATAGTTTGAGTGATTTATGTAATTATTGTCTGATCCCATGGCTCCTGTTTCGGTCCAAAATTATTGAAACTGTTGTTTTAAAACCACTGCAGTCATTTACTGATGATCTAACATAAAACAACAACTTGTAGGAAATTACACAGATATTGGTTGTTGAACAAGTGACAATTATTAAAAGACATAAAGAGTATTAAGACAACTCACTGACTACCTCGTGAAGGTTATTTAAAAGGAACTTATCTATCGTGAATTACTTTTTGATGTTGGTTGAACTTTAATGTGAAAGTTGCATTTGTAAATCATTGTGATCTTCTTTTGGAACAACAGTATAATAAAACGCCTAAATAAATAAATAAAAATTAAAATAAATTGACGATCAGAATCTTCTTGACGTTCATCAGTTTGGTTCTTGTAAGGCTGATAACACTGAAGTGTTTCTGTTATTGAATTTTTATGTGTTTTGGTAGGGATTTGATGGCAAACAACACTTTTCTTTTTTAGTTTTATTGGATGTTTCTTCTGCTTTTAATATATTGAACCATGATATGTTATAGAGTCGGTTCCAACAATCAGGAGTTGCTTCTATTGTGTTTTCTTGGTTAAAATCATATTTATCTGATTGTTCTCAGTGGGTGCAACTAGACATACTTATTGTATGCCTTTATCTACTAGAGTTAGGGTTATATATTTTTGGTGTTGAGTGTCCAGGCCGTGTAGGTGTCGTGACCGGGCCTGCTCACCTCGAGTTGCCCTCGACCAGCTCCGGTCTCACCGCTGCTGCCAGCTCCTGCCATCCCCTTCAGTCACCATGGCCTTCTCCATCTTCCTCCACACCGCAGGCCTCGCAGGGGAGCTCCGTGTCTTCGGCCGCCTCGGCCCTGCCCCTAGGCATGCGCAAGGCCGACATGCTCCAATTTAAAGGGCCAAGCATGGGAACACCGATGGGGGCACGGATTGATGACATCACCTAAAGGCCCTATATTTATTTATTTTGAACTTTTCTATACCGACATTCATGTGGCAAGATACATATCATATTGGTTTACAGTGTAACACAATATTGCAACAAGCATTACCTATATATAGCGAGGTCCTGTCTCCAGGACCTCGCCTTGGCAATTGGGTCGACACCATGGTGTAGTAAGCTTGCAAAATCCTTGTTCATTCGTTTAATTCGTTTCATACGTTTCCCATTACATGTCAATTAGATGTGCATTCGTTTCATACGTTTCATACGTTTCATATTACATGCTTGTATAGGAAACGTATGAAACGAATGCACATCCCTAGTTTACGTGGACTACCACAAGAAATCGTATCCAATCGTGGCCTTCAATTTTCTGCTAAATATTGGAGGTCTCTCTGTAAAAAGTTAAATATATTAAACTTAACATCAGCCTATCATCTTCAAGCAAATGGCCAGGCCGAGAGGACTTTGAAAACCTTCCTGCGATCATATGTCAACGACCAGCAAGTTAACAGGTCGGACCTCCTGCCATGGGCAGAACTATCCCATAACACTCATATCGCTTCTGCCACGGAAGTTTCACCTTTTGCTGTAGTCTTTGGCTGGCAACCACGTCTACCCCTGCCAGTTCCACTCACTGTACCCTCGCCTGCAGCCGAATCTATAGCACAAACCATACGCCGCCTCTGGAACCAAGTAAGGGAGCGGCTCTGCCAAGCAGCTGATCGGGCCAAACCCTTCACTGACAGCTATCGTCGGACCGCGCCTATGTTCCTGCTGGGACAAAAAGTCTGGATCAGTACTAAACACATCAGGTTACGATTAGCTCCAAAATTTATTGGCCCATTTCCCATCCTTCGACGCATAGGAGCAGTCACCTACCAGCTCAAGCTTCCAGCCTCCATGGGAATTCACAACACGTTCCACATGTCACTCATTAAGCCATTGGTCCTATCCTGGCCTTCCCAAAGGCCTCCTCCACCTACACAACTTTCAGCGAAACCTGAAAACACCTTGAAAGTCAAAGACGTCCTGGACATCCGACACCATTGAGGCCACTGGGAGTTCCCCTGTCGTGGGAGCCCTCTCACCATATTTTTGACAAAAACCACCAAGATCATTCAGTAAAACCCAGACCAGTAAGGGGGAGGCCTAGAAGGGGGGGTACTGTTGCATGTCCCGGATGTGTGGGTGCCGTGACCGGGCCTGCTCACCTCGTGCTACTCTCGACCAGCTCTGGTCTCGCCACTGCTGCCAGCTGCCGCAGTCCCCGTCGGTCACCATGGCCTTCTCCGGCTTCCTCCATGCTGCAGGCCTCGCAGCGGAGCTCCCATCGGGGCTCCGCATCTTCAGCTGCCTTGGGCCTTCCCCTAGGCATTCCAGGCCGATGTGTTCCAATTTAAAGGGCCAAGCGCGGGAACACCGATGGGGGCGCAGATTGATGACATCACCTAAAGGCCCTATATATAGTGAGGTCTTGTCCCCAGGACCTCGCCTCAGCAATCGGGTCGACACCATAGTGTAGTAAGCTTGCTTAATCCTTGTTCCAGTGTTTCCTTGTTCCAGCCTCTCCTTGTTCCAACGTCTCCTTGTTCTAGCGTCTCCTTGTTCCTGTCTCCTACTCAGGTAGTACCTTCTCAGACTGATCTCTGGTACTGACCTCCATTCTCTTGCCTGTGGTTGGAACTGACCTCTGCCTGCCTGACTATTCTCTTGTCTGCCACCTGGAACTGACTTCTGCCTGCCTGACCATTCTCTTGTCTGCTGCCTGGAACTGACCACTGCCTGCCTGACCAATCTCCTTGTCTGCTGCCTGGAACCGACCACTGCCTGCCTGACCACTCTCTCGTCTGCTGCCTGGAACCGACCCTCGCTTGCCTTGACTACACTCAGACTGACCTTGGTATTGACCCCTGCTTTGTCTGACCACTTCTGGACTGATACTCTGGCTCTGACCCTTGCGCTTCACTCGGATACTCTCTTCTCGCCTACTGTGACTGCCAGACCAACCTGCTTGGAATTTGCCCATGGCCTTCACATGACTAGACCCGCAGGCACCGTCTGCCTCATCCGGAGTAGCTTCCTGAACTGTTACCTCCCTGAGGTCTCCGGAGCTTCCAGTTCGGGTCTAGTCCAGCCTCTCTTCATCAGCCGCGCACCCTTGCTCATGGTGGGCACACCCCTCCACTACCTCTCCGGGAGACCATCTGAGGCCCACCTAAGTCCAGGCGGTCCGGGTACCCAAGGGCTCAACCTGCGGAAACTCCGGACTGTTATTGGCGAATCTCCAGCTAGCCTCTGCTCCGCCTCCTGGTGGCAGGCGCTCTCTGGGTCCGACCAGAGGGCCGTACCAATCCTGTACTAAGCCAAGGGTCCACCTCCAGTGCAACATTTGGCAATTCTTTTTTAATATTTGTCAACTATTAGAAATATCTGGGAGTCAGTTATTGCTTGTACACCAAGAATACCCAATTTTTTGTTCTACTTTTGAAAAAGCTTTGCCCTCTAAAATATGTTAGATTGATATATAATAGATTGATATTAAATCTGAAAAAAAAAATTTTGTTTTTGTCATGTTTTCCTGTTGGGGGTCTTCCGGTGAGCTCGGCTGTTAATGATATCTAAATCTTTAGTTCGTAATTTAGGAATGCAGTTGGATGGTGCTTTATCACTTTTGCCCCAAGTGAAAGCTGTCGTAAAATAGACATTTTTTAAGTTATGGCATTTATATTCATTTCTGTCTAATCATGATTTGTAAACTAATTCATGCACTTATGTCCACATTTGACTATTATAATTCATTGTATATTGGTTTGCCATAGGTCACTGAGTGCTATTCAGTTGATTCATAATGATGCAACATGAGTAGTGACCAGTGTTCATACTCGTAAACAAATCATGTTTATTTTATTTAAGTTACACTGGTTAACTGTAATTTGGTTGGTCAAGCTTAAGATTTTAATGTTAGTTTTTAAGCCTTGCAAAGGCATGCTCCTCGTTGTTTTAATTTGGTTTAAAAAAATGTATCAATGTGTATGATGAGCTCTGCGTCTTGTATTGGATGTACTTTCCTTCAAACTAATCAGACTTGAAAAGTTGCGGGATCGACTGTTCTACCTACCTGACAGCCTTAGAGAAGAAACATCTGTAATGTCTTTTTGGAAGGTCTTGAAGGCTCATTTATTTCTTTTTAGCATTTGCTGATTGCTTTGAATACGTGTGGCCTGTTGAGCTGGCTTGGTTAAGCTGTATTGACGAGGTCAGTGGCTGATGCTGTGGTAGCGGGCTGATGAGATTTTGGTGCAGAAAAAAATGGGAAGAGTAGATCAAAAGAGAGGATAAAGCACAGGATAGTTGGGAAAGACTCATGGCTCCACAGCTCAGAACAGTTTTGTTTCTGATAAGGAGCAAAAGGAAAGTGCCAGGCTATAAAAACCTCCCTTTTTCCTCAACTCTATTACTATTGCTTTCCAAGGTGTTTACATGTAACAATTCTAGTTAGTTAGGTGGAACTGACTTATCCAGCCAAGTTTTTAGCTGGATAATTCAGGGATACGTTTGCCAACTGGCTCCAGATTTTCAGGACAGGTTGATCCAGTCCTGGTTTTACTCCCCCTGCATGCAGGTACTTAGAGTCTTCATTTTCTTAGGGAATGCAATAGGTAAATCAGAGCAAGTCCCAGCATGCCATGGGGAAAAAAACCAGGACTGGATCAACCTGTTCTGAGAATCTGGAGCCAGTTGGCAACCCTACTCAGGGGTGGGGAATGGGTGGATTGGGAAGGAGTCAAGTGAGTTGGATAAGTTGTCTGGCTAACGCCAATATTCAGGAGTTATGTTTTATGTATTATGTTTTATTTATTTCTAAAGCATTGTTCTATGGGACTATCACTGTGGTTCACAGGCATTTACATTCATAAATTAAAAACATGGTAAGAAAAACATATATATAATCAATGAACATTGAGTCTGATGCTTCCTTCAATAAAATACAGTCCCTTTTCCCTTTTTTATTGATGAGCCTAGTCTATTTCAAAAGCCATTTTAAATAGCCAGGTTTTTAATCCATTTTTAAAGGCTTTAAGATCTTTTTGTGCTCTTAGATCGTCTGGTAAATTGTTCCATAATGTTAGTCCAGCAATTGAAAGAGCTCTGTCTCTCACCTCAGAATCGATGGAATGCTCAATAGGCCCTTGTTGGCTGATCTTAGATTTCTTTGTGGGGTGTGAAGGTGTAATGCTGCTCCAAGCCAGTCTGAATCTTTATTATTTATGATTGCATGAATTATCAAAACCTTATACTGTATTTGATGTTTTATTGGAAGCCAATGTAACGACCGCAATACTGGAGTGATGTGGTCATAATTTTCCCCTTGGTGAGCACTTTTGCTGCAGTGTTCTGTAGGAGTTGTAAAGGTTTTAAACTCGGAGCTGGTAATCCTAACAATAGGACTTTACAGTAATCAAAACCAGAAAATATCATGGTCTGATTTCCGTAAAACTGTACGGAAATCATTTGTATCTAGCAATGGTTTAATAATTTCAACAAGCGGAATTTATTGTACCCCCATTTGATTGTCATATTGATATATTTTCTCATAGCTAGATTGTGATCAAGTATGACACCTAAATCCCAAGTATGCTCGACAAACCATATCTCATGTGTTCCAACTGTAGTATGAGGGAGAGTTAACATTTTTCTATTTAACCAGATATTTATGTTTTTTCATGTTTAATACTAATTTAAGATATGAACATTTCTGAATAGTAGATAGATAAATGCTAATTGTCTTGAGTTCATGATCAATATAGTTGTCTACGGGGATGATAAATTGTATATCATCAGCATACATGTAGAAACTAAAGCCTAATCCAGATAGCAATCTACATGAGGGTAGGAGGTGTATGTAAACAAGATAGCTCACAATGATGATCCCTGAGGGACTCCTGTAGACATCCTCATTATGTCAGATAGTGTATCACCTATTTTAACTTGAAAAGAGCGATTCGTTAAGAAGGATGTAAACCATTGGTTATACCAATTTCTATCAGTCTTTGCTTCAAGATAGTGTGATCTACGATATCAAATGCCATGGTTAAATCAAGTAATATTAAAAAATAAGACTGACCTGAATCAAATCCTCTAAGTACTGTATTGGATAAAGAGAGTAATAAAGATAATGTGTTATTTTTTTTTCTAAAGCTGTATTGATTTGGACAAAGAATGTTGTTTTCAATATATTCAGATGTTTATATACTATTTTCTCAATGAGCTTAGTTAAAAATGGTAAGGTGGATATGGGTCTAAAATTATTCAGATTATTTATATCTGCTGAATTTGTTTTTTTATTGGTCTAATGGAGGCACATTTGAAAATTGCAAGTAATTCACCATCCTGTAATGATGGGTTAATTATCTTTTCAGGGAGATGTGTTATGTATCTTGTTAGTATAACATCTATCAGATGATTTGCTGGATTGATCTATCTTTTAAGACATTGAACTTCTATTTCAAATGAATAGTCAAATTCAGAACAAATGGTTAGGCCACATAGTTGTGTAGAATTTGGGTTTAAATTGGTTGGTGCAAAAGAATTAACTAAGGCCTAGATTCAAAAAAATGCAATAAATTTTGCGTGTGATATGGAGAAAGAGAGAGAAAAAAAACCCCTCTTTATAAAGCTCTCATAGTAGTCAATTATTTATATCACTATAGGAGGGCAAGCTAGTAACACAAGGTGAGGTTTTGGTTGTGGTCTAGGGTTTTATGGACAGTTTTAAATGCACAGTGAGATGACGAACAGCACAGTATACCTCAGTGAAGATTTGACAGGATTTTTGAGTGAGGAAAGTCACACAAAGATGAGATTTCTACAATGTTTTCTTGCCCTAGCTTGATTTTATTTATTTAATATTCCGCTTTTCGCACTTTTTTCAGTGCTTCAAAGTGGATTACATTCAGGTACTGTAGGTATTTCCCTATCCCCAGAGGGCTTAATCTAAGGGTTTTTTTTCTAATTCGTGTTATGGCATTTTCGCATGCGTAAGACACCTTAACGCATGTGAAAAGCACCATAATGCAATGCTAATTTTTAAAAGGGAGGAGTCAGGGGCGGGATTTTTGTAAAAGTGGGCTGGCTTCACAAAGTGCGAAGCCATAACGGATGATATAGCACAATTTTAACACCAAAAATAACTGCACCTTTTTCACTGACTTTAAGCTGTGTGATATGCCCATAACACAATTTGCATTTTTAGGCTGGGTGGGGAAAGAGAGAGAGAGAGAGAAAGAGTGTCTTCTCAACCTGGCTTGATGGACTCTAACTGGGTAACATCAAGCTAGGTTCAGAGAACGATGAGATTTGTACAATGTTCTCTCAACCTAGCTTGATGGACTCTCTAACTGGGTAACATCAAGCTAGGTTGATGTTATCTCATCATTGTGTGAGTTTTCTCACTCCAAAGGACATCACATCTTCACACGAGAGCACTGTTCTGTACACATCTCACTCTGCATGTCAAAGTGGCCCCTAACCCCTACGCTACCTAAACCTCACCTTGAGTTACTAGGTGGGCCTCCTATAGAGATATAAATAGCTACTACAAGGGCTTTATAAATAGGCTTGCTCTCTCTTCCTCCTAGTGGTTGTAGGTAGGAAATGTTATGATTGTGGTATTACGTCAATGTCCAAGGTCATAAGGAGCAACAGTGGGATTTGAACCCTGGTTTCCTGGTTTGTAGCCCACTGCTGTAATCACTAGGCACTCTTTACCAGGGTAGTATCAAGCTAGGGCAAGAGAACATTGTAGAAATGTCATCTTTGTGTGACTTTCCTCACTCAAAATCACATCAAATCTTTACTGAGGTATACTGTACTGTTTGTACATCTTACTGTGCATGTAAAACTGCCCCCAAAACCTCACCTCGAGTTACTAGATAACCCTGCTATAGTGGTATATATAGATGACAATTATGAGTGCCACCCCAAAGGCTCTCTCTCTCTTTTGCACAGCTGAATGCCAGGAAAAAAAGGTGTGGTCATTTCCAGTGATAACATGTTATGCTATCACATGCTGTGTTAATGCCCCTCATTTTCATAGATCCCATCCCAACTTCTCCCCTTTTAATAAATTTGCATTTGTGACATGAATAATAATGCATGTGTTATCATGGGTATTAATGTCCTAATGCATTTGATGAATGGTCCTGTTAGATATTTTGTTATTGCAAAATTTAGCAAATTTGTGGCAGGAAGTGTTGCATTAATTTCTACATCAGAGGAATTATTTTTGATCAAGTTGTTCACTGCATGTGAGAGAGCGCATGTGACAGCCTGTGTTTTTGTGTGGGAATGTAAAACTGTGTGTGAGACAGAATATAAGATTGAGAGCTTGTGTGTGTCTGTGAGGGGGAATGGGAGCCTGCATGTAAAAGGCAGCATGTGAGAGTGAGAGCTTGTGTGTGTGTGTGTGTGGGGGGGTGGCAACCTGAAAGTGAGCATGAGAATCTGCATGCGAGCGAGAGCATATGAAAGTGGGAGCCTGATTGAGAGAATCTGCATGTGAGAGAGAGCATGAAAGAGAGGGAGCCTGTGTGAGAGAAAGCATGCATGTGAGAGAGCTTCTGTGGATGTGTATGAAGGAGGAAGGAAAGAAGACAAGAGGAGAGAGAAGAAACAGAATGAATAATAAGAGACCCTGAAAAGGAATTAGGAAAAGACAGACAAGGGGAGAAAAGAGACTGGGACCAACAGATTAGAAAATAAGATCAGACAACAAAGCTAAATAAAAAAAATTATTTTGACTTTCAGTGATTGAAATATGCCATCTTTGGGAATGCATTTCTTATATATTTGCATTTTGCTGTTTCTTCAGTATTCCAGTGTTCACAGAGTTGTTTTTCTGCTTGATGAGTTCTTTATCGAGAATATTGGCTGCAGGCTCTCAGCTATTCTCTTCGGGCCCAAAGCCCTCCCACGAGATCAGATATTCACATCATCTTCCTCGCTTCAGTACATCCAGGATGTCCTATACTTGATATGTGATGTCCTCCTCCAACGCCAGAGGTTGAGGTTCCGGTGTTTTTTTTGGAAAATTTGGACAGGATGAGAGGCTTAAATAATGAGACGTGGAAGGCATTATGAAGCTTGAGTGATGTGGGCATAAGAACATAAGAACATAAGAAAATGCCATACTGGGTCAGACCAAGGGTCCATCAAGCCCAGCATCCTGTTTCCAACAGTGGCCAATCCAGGCCATAAGAACCTGGCAAGTACCCAAAAACTAAGTCTATTCCATGTAACCATTGCTAATGGCAGTGGCTATTCTCTAAGTGAACTTAATAGCAGGTAATGGACTTCTCCTCCAAGAACTTATCCAATCCTTTTTTAAACACAGCTATACTAACTGCATGAACCACATTCTCTGGCAACAAATTCCAGAGTTTAATTGTGCGTTGAGTAAAAAAGAACTTTCTCCGATTAGTTTTAAATGTGCCCCATGCTAACTTCATGGAGTGTCCCCTAGTCCTTCTACTATCCGAAAGAGTAAATAACCGATTCACATCTACCCGTTCTAGACCTCTCATGATTTTAAACACCTCTATCATATCCCCCCTCAGTCGTCTCTTCTCCAAGCTGAAAAGTCCTAACCTCTTTAGTCTTTCCTCATAGGGGAGTTGTTCCATTCCCCTTATCATTTTGGTAGCCCTTCTCTGTACCTTCTCCATCGCAATTATATCTTTTTTGAGATGCGGCGACCAGAATTGTACACAGTATTCAAGGTGCGGTCTCACCATGGAGCGATACAGAGGCATTATGACATTTTCCGTTTTATTCATCATTCCTTTTCTAATAATTCCCAACATTCTGTTTGCTTTTTTGACTGCCGCAGCACACTGAACCGACGATTTCAATGTGTTATCCACTATGACACCTAGATCTCTTTCTTGGGTTGTAGCACCTAATATGAAACCCAAAATCGTGTAATTATAGCATGGGTTATTTTTCCCTATATGCATCACCTTGCACTTATCCACATTAAATTTCAACTGCCATTTGGATGCCCAATTTTCCAGTCTCACAAGGTCTTCCTGCAATTTATCACAATCTGCTTGTGATTTAACTACTCTGCACAATTTTGTGTCATCTGCAAATTTGATTATCTCACTCATCGTATTTCTTTCCAGATCATTTATAAATATATTGAACAGTAAGGGTCCCAATACAGATCCCTGAGGCACTCCACTGTCCACTCCCTTCCACTGAGAAAATTGCCCATTTAATCCTACTCTCTGTTTCCTGTCTTTTAGCCAGTTTGCAATCCACGAAAGGACATCGCCACCTATCCCATGACTTTTTAGTTTTCCTAGAAGCCTCTCATGAGGAACTTTGTCAAACGCCTTCTGAAAATCCAAGTATACTATATCTACCGGTTCACCTTTATCCACATGTTTATTAACTCCTTCAAAAAAGTGAAGCAGATTTGTGAGGCAAGACTTGCCCTGGGTAAAGCCATGCTGACTTTGTTCCATTAAACCTTGTCTTTCTATATGTTCTGTGATTTTGATGTTTAGAACACTTTCCACTATTTTTCCTGGCACTGAAGTCAGGCTAACCGGTCTGTAGTTTCCCGGCCCGATGTATCTGGGAGCGAAGCAGACTGAAGTTAGTTTTAGGCGAATAAATCGAGTACCAAACCATACTTTATCACCAGGATTGAATTAAGGGGCTGCCCGATGATGGGTATCATAGCATTTCTTGGACATCTGGGCAGCTTGTTGTAGAAGTCATTTAGTGTCATCCCAAAGTTGATGCAACTCTTGGGCAGTGGCCTGCGCCGCAGGAGAGGCCACTGACAGCAGTAGCAGAAGCGGAGGCAGGGGCTGACATCCATATACCACTTGGAAGACCTTTTTGAGGAGCTTTGGTGTCTCACTCTAGTGAGAGTCCCCATTGGGTTTGCTACTAAAATTCCTGAACTTGCAAGCCAGGTAGGCCGGGCCCGTCTGATATTTCCGGCTCAGGAACCTGCTATACAAATTGCCTTCATTTCATGGCTTGTAACACCTTCCCTTTTCCGTTTTTATTCAGTTCTGATTTTTATTCATCTATGATTTTTAATGTTACTTATTTTATTTTCTATTTATTGGTAAGAATTGAATAAAAATATGTTTTATCTATTACAATGTTTTTTAATTAGTATTTTTATTTACATTACATTCTCTACCTATTGGATGAAACTGAATAATCCTTAAATTTGTATTTTGTGGGGGGTTTTTTTTTGTTTTTTTGTTTTAGATTTTGCTTCTCAGTGCTTCAAAGCAGATTACATTTAGGTAGTTCTCTGTCCCCAGAAAGCTCACAGTTAGGAGGAGTGAGCGAGAGAGAGAGGAAGAGAGAGTGGGTTTGGGGATGGTGGCTTTACATACACAGTCAGAGGAATTAACTGCACATTTGATATGACTGATGAATTCCTATCATTTGAATCAATGAAAGGTACCAACAAGAGGAGTAGATTTGTACAATGCAGTAGAGACCAATCAGAGATGGTGAGGAAGTTTGTGACTTTCTCACTCATGTGGCCACTCCCAGATGCTCACCAGTGTGGCCTGAAAGATGCTTGCAGAATTTCAAAAAAAGGACATTTACTATTTTCCTCGTGCACTCTTAAACATCACACAGGAGCTGTCTCGGATTTCTTTTTAAAAATGGCAAGGTTCCAACATATGAAGGCCTGTCTAGTTTTAAGAGAGCTGTGTTATCAAAGACTTACACGCAAGGCCGTCGCAAAGAATGGGGACAAAGGGTTACTGCCCCGGGTCACCAAGCTGAGGGATTGCACGCAAACCGCCCTTCTGCGTTAGCCCTGCGAGCCTGCAAGATCGAGAGGGAAGGGGGTTGGGGGTTTTGAAGGCATCTCTTATCTGTGGCACCATTTTGTTCACCAACTGCCCTACTTGCACGCCAACAATAGTGTTATTGTGGTGCACTCACCTGGGCCACTACCTGTCCTCAGGTCATTAGCATGAGATGCCGTGACTTTGCGATCGTTAACCCTTTTGATTGCCAGAGGACTTAAAAAAACTTATTCGAAAAGGATATAATGGAGAAAAACCATCGTTGAAGAGAATGATTAAATATTTTGGGCCGGGTATCTTCTCAGCCGCACTTTCATTGTGATTGAACTCATGCATCAACGACAGCGATTGGTAGGGGATTTTATTACATTATCTATTACAGGATTCAGATGGTATATGCTGTTTTGCCTTCAAAGATGGCTTTGAGGGAAAATCATGCCCATGTGTTTATGGTGCAGGTGGGAGGAGGAGCATATACGTTGTGAACATTGTACAATATCCTTGCAGTTTCATGCAAAATGGTGAATAATAGAGAGCATTGTCTTATTGTCTAATACATGTGGAGGGGAAGGAAATAAAGCTGTGGGCGTTACGTTGCACTAATAACAGATTACAAAAATACCACAGGCTTTGATTTTCAGACTTTTTTTTACTGCTTTGTTATGGGCTAAATGCTCACTTAAAAGTCAGAAGCAGCACCATTGTAAGGAAAAATAATGGCCATTCTACACAAATATAAAGAGTTCGGAATAACCAAATGCCCTCATTCCCCCCCCCCCCCCAAGCTTTTGAGGTTTCACTAACTTGTGTTCTCCAGAGCTTCAGTTGTTGACATCCTTAGCAGAAGGAAAAAAACAAACAAACCAAATTCTTTACTGAGATGAAAGAGCCGTGTTCTCTGCATTCTCCGCATTGGCCCTTTGATGTGAAGGGGTAATGTTGTGTGATCCCTTTCTCCTTCCAGCAAAAAGAGAACATGGGATGCACGGGAGGGGGGTGGCAAAGCCTTCATTTTAGTGTTGTACCTGCAGAAAACGTGACGTGATGCTCTTTTTCTATGATCACAGTAAACACGTATGTACATGCACACACACACACACACACACACACACACATATATATCTATATATATGCACCTTTGCACAGGGCTTAATCTGTAGACAAAAAGCGAATGGAACTGTGGAGCGGTTTGTTGGGGTGGGAGGCGGAGCAGGGCCAGGGCCAGGTACGATCTGTACAAAAGGGTGTGCCGGGACAATGTGAACTCTTGCTCTCTCTCACACACACACATAGACGTGAGCACGCTCGTCCTCTTCCTTCTATGAGGAGCACTGGTGGGCGAAGGCTGGCTGTGGGTTTGAATAGTGGGAGGAGCTGTGCATGGAAGAAGAAGTAGAAAGAATGGGGCCTTTTCTCTCTCTCTCCTCCTCCTCCTCTCTGCACTGATCCCAGTTCCTCCATGATTCCTCCAGTGGTCCTTGCCCCCCCACCCCACCCCCCCGAGTGGTCCTAGAGCCCACAACTTTCACCCCCAATCCTTGGTGATTCTCAAGCCCCCCCTCTCCATCTGATGGTCACTAATTCCCTCTCACTGGAAAATTACTCTCTCCATCAACTCCTATCCATCCTTGGCCAGGAATCAGCTGACTCTCATCTGCCTTGGGGAACAGGACAGACTGGTGTGCACTACCCGCGTGCCTAAGCCTCCTTAGATGGGAGGTAGGGAGGCCTGGAATTCAAAAGCATGGCTTGGTCTTTGTCTCTTTGGGGGACAAAGGAAGGGGGTAGCATCGTGCGCTCTCCTCACTCACTACCTCCTCTTTCTCTTCCCCCTACCACACGCCTCCTAACCCTTCCCTTTCCCTCATTCATTCTTTACCCACTCCTTCCAATCAAGTCATTTACAGACTGCCCCCACCCCCACTCTGATCACACCCCACAATACCTTCAATGCACTCTTGCACTGCCCTCCATCGCAGCCCCTCCACATCCCCTCAGTCAATCACCCTCCCTTCCCTCCAATCTCCTCCATCTCCCCCCACCTTCGCCTTCTTCTTTTCCACATCTTCTCACTCATTCCTTTACCCCCTCTGCTAGTGTGGCCACCAGTAGATGAGGCAGTGGGGCCAGGAAGCTGACACGGCCAGCAGTGACCCTGGCCATTCTCCCTCGTGGCATCCTCAATTGTGCTGGGAAATCACACCAAAAAAATCAAGACCATCCCAGGGTAAGCAGCTCCAACGCTCTCTGCTCTGCTTCCTCCAAGGGTTGAGGCGGGGGGGGGGGGGGGGGGTGTTCCTTAAATGATCCATGTTGCCACCAGCTCTGTTATGTTTCTGTGGGGGAGCTGGAAATGATCTGTACTACTGGCACCCAAAATTATTTATTCTGTTGGTTCTACTCTGCTTCCTCTGGTCATAGAAAAAAAGATGGCAGCATGCTGTTCTGGGCTGTTCCACCCGAAATTAACAGACACAAAAAGTGATTGAATTAGCACAAGTGTAAGCAGTAGTGTCAATCATCAAGGCAAGGGTTTAAGCCTTGAGTCACTTGTGCTAATTCATCCCTTTTTTTATGTCCATCCTTTGCTCTGCAATATCTGCTCCTCTCCTGCTCCTTGCAAAACAGGAGGAGGAAGGGCTGGATTATAGGCAGCAGAGTGATTGCTCTCTGTCCTGTCTGCTCCGGGCTTACCCTTTTCCCTTCTCTTCCATACAGGGTGCCTGGAGGAGAGGGGGATGGAGCAGAACACCCCTGCTGCTTTGCCTCTTAAGTCTGAAAAGATGTGGTCTTTCCCCTAGAAATTAAACCATGTAATTATATCTCAATATTTATCTATCAATCTATCTAAATATATATAGAGTAGAGAGAGATATCTACACACACACACACACACACACACACATATGATTTGTGCTTAGCTTTGCATCCCACTTGGTGTGCACCTATGAGAGCTGATAATGCATATGCCAGATTTAAAATTGAGCATATTGTCAGTTGTTCAAGTCCCTGTGCAGATGGATTCTGGGAAAAAAAAAAAAGCAAGTAAAAAAAATTCCCCTCCAACAGCAATACGAGATTATGCGCAATATTTATTTTAGAAAAAAAATGACATATTCTAGCATGTAGGCAGTTTCTCATTACATCTTTTCTTTACCGTCTCGTGCAAGATTCCTTTTCCTTGGTAGGGAGATTGGGAATGAAGGAGGGCGGGGGTGTGCTGGCTGTCGGAATAAGCACAGGAATCTTGTTTGCTTATCTAGCCTGGTTGGCAGAGAATAAGGATATACTTTTGATGGTTTCATGTTTTTTACTGCACCCTATTTTTTTTTTTTTTTGTGTGTGTACTAAATCTAATTAGTGCACAGTAAATGGAAAGAAAATGAAAAAATATGAACAAAAATAAAACTAGTATTAATAATAATAATAATAATAATAATAATAATAATAGATATTTTTAGCCACACACTCTTAGAAGAGAATCAACGAGGAAGACAAAAAAAACTGATTTCTGCAAGGAGTGATATCCTGAAAACAAACCTCTACCGCTGGCAGCTGGGATTATATCCTTTCAGTGTGGACAGGATTAACTGAGCAGGCTGGACGGGTCAGTTGGTCTTTTCGCTGCTCTCAGCTACTGTGTTACTTTGTACGATCTTTTCCCCTCTTATTTATTTATTTATTTTAAACATTTCTATACCATTTTACCAGTAATGTTACTGTTCAAAGCGGTTTACAATAATAACATAAAATAGGAGTAAAGTTAAGTAATAGTAAAAGCTAAAAACCAGAAATCAAAAGTTACGCAAAAATAAAACAAGAATGCCATAAAGTAAGAATAAAAATTACAACGGGGGAAGTTATCAATAATATAACTTATCGTGGTATAAAAGAAAAATTGGTGACTATTTTATAAAAAAACTCAAAGAGCAGAAAAACATAGGAAAAATAATTGACTTAAAAACTTTTATGTAACTAAACAAATATTAAATATACAATACTCGTCTGAAATTGTTATTCCGGTCTAAGAGTGGCCATATCTTTAAAAGTTATCTGAAATAGATGAGTTTTCAGTGCTTTTTTAAACTCCTTTGCGCTATGTATTTGCCTTCCCACAAAACAATGGCAATCTCTACTGTGCCAGGCTTAAAAGCATCAGCCTTCCAACTGTGACAATTAAACCGCTCTCTGGTTAGCACCAGGTTATACAAGATGATGGAAGAGATTGCATAGGCTGTTTTCCTTTTCCCCATGGGGACAATCACTTTCCTTGTCACAAAGGCAATAATCTCCTCCCAGTGCATCTGTCCACAGACACCCGGTAATAAATACGGAGCATTTGCACTGGGTTATTAATGCTTCCCATTAATAAATTTTGCTGTGCTGCAGTAATAAGCAGGAACAGACGACTCGATTCACCCAAATTGAGGACTTAGAAAAATTTCCCATCCAAAAATTATTCGCTGACTTCAGCAAAGAAAAATAAATCGCATCCTAATGTTAAGAAAGAGATGTCACTTGGAGGCCCCTGCATATCTCAGGAAAACTGGTTTTTAGATTGGCCCCTATTTTGAATCACGGGATGCGTTATACGCTTCATCACATAATGCAGGGCCATCAATGTCCCTTTCTTGATAGGCAGAGTTGCTGACTTGAAGTCACAAATATTTGGAAATGGGTAAAAAAAGGCGCCAGCAAAATATGCTCCAGTTGTGATGTCAGGTCAGATTAAGGGCAACACACCAACATTGTTACTGTCTGAATATAGTCCGACTAATTTGCACGGGATATTCAGCAGCACAGAAATGCCGCTGAATATAGCCAGTTAAGTAATAAGTTAGCCTATCTTATCCAGCTAACTTACAGGTCGATCCAGTAAGGCCGCGGTAAAAACAGTGAGGTAGTGTCAGGCGCACCCTTCCTCCCCGCACGCACAGTTCTCTTCACTAACTCCCCGATACTCTCCTCTAATCGCATGCAAATGCATGCCGCGGCTGTGAAGCGTTAGGGAAGGGTTATGCCCGCGCAACCCATTTTACTGTATAGGCGCTGTAACAGCGCCTATACAGTAACCTGGGTGCGCTGGTACCTGTCATTTCAAATGACATTTGAAATGACAGGCACCAGGAAGTGTAAAAAAGTTTAAAAAGTGTAAAAAACAAAAAACCTGTGTGTTATATAAAAAAATAAAACAATTTTAAATACCTGTCGGAGGGCCGTGGGTCCCGGTGGGCGGCGGGCAGCCATCAGCGGCATCCGGTAGTCCCTTCTCTCTTCCTCCCTCCCTCCCCTGCCTGGATGAGCGCCAAAATCGCAGGGGGGGGGGCGGCAGCAGGATCCAGGAGCGGCGGGTAGGCGGCAGCGGGGTCCGGGGGGGCAGCGGCAGCGGGGTCCGGGGGTGGCAGCGAGATCCGGGGAGCCAGCAGCGGCAGCATGTTCGATCGGGCAGGCAGCTAGGTGGCAAAGTAAAGATGGCCGCCTGCACGGGAAAATCGTGCAATTGGCCGCTGAAGACGTGACGTCACACCCCGTGACGCCAAACGTCGTGACGTCACGTCTTCAGCGGCCAATTGCACGATTTTCCCGTGCAGGCGGCCATCTTTACTTTGCCACCTAGCTGCCTACCCGATCGAACATGCTGCCGCTGCTGGCTCCCCGGATCTCGCTGCCACCCCCGGACCCCGCTGCCGCTGCCCCCCCGGACCCCGCTGCCGCCTACCCGCCGCTCCCGGATCCTGCTGCCGCCCCCCCCCCCCGCTGCCGACCCGCCCGTGCGATTTTGGCGCTCATCCAGGCAGGGGAGGAAGGGAGAAGGGACTACCGGATGCCGCTGATGGCTGCTCGCCGCCCACCGGGACCCACGGCCCTCCGACAGGTATTTAAAATTGTTTTATTTTTTATATAACACACAGGTTTTTTGTTTTTTACACTTTTTAAACTTACCATAGCAGGCCCGAGCCTTGCTACTTTTTCGTTTGTTTTTTTTTGCCCTGGTCCCGTCCGGTCTCCTGCAGCCCCGTCCGGTCCGGACGGGGCTGCAGGAGACCGGACGGGACCAGGGCGGGTAAGCAATGTTTTTACCCTACACTACACTACACTAACTCCTACTAGGGGGAGGCGGTAAACTAGCAGGTTAAGGCCGCGGCAGAACAGCGGGTTACGGAGGAGATAATATCAGCGCCCGTTACAGTATCGCAGGGGAATAGCTAATTCCTTCATTATACAGCTTTTTCGTTCATTTACATGCCGGGTGCGGAAAGGGTTATGCGTCTGTTTTCAGAAGCGATACGGACGCGTGAAACTGGAGACTGTATCGCCGAATTGCCTTGCGCGCCCGAATTGTGCGCTACGAGCACGTTACAGACGGGCAATCCTCGAGCGGACGATACTGGATCGACCTGTTAACCAGACAAGGCTGAATATCACTACTTAGCTGGATAAGTAGCGTCGCCCATTTACGTCTACTGACTTATCCACTGACTTATCCACTGACTTATCCGGCTAAGTAGTGTTTGAATATGGACCCCAATATGTCATAGTATTCAGCAACTACGAAGGAGTAGCCTAAAGATTAATGCTGCAGTCTAAGAGCAAGGAAGCTAGGGTTTGAAATCCTGTTGAACGCTCCTTGTGGCTTTCAGCAAGTCACTTCTCCCCGCATGGCATCAGGTGCAAAACATCCCGCCCCCCCCCTTCCCCACTAAGATGGAAACTTTCAAATGGGTACACGGGCACACACATATACGCATACGTGTCCGCGCCCCCAGAGACGCAGCAATGTTATACCACGCGCGCACATACACGCACGTTCTAAAGTAGCCTAAGCACGTGTATACGTGCGCCCGATTTTAAGCTTCTGCACGCCCAGCAGTGTAAGTCGGGTTTGAGCCCCATATGTCAGGGAATTTTATGGCAGGAGAACATCCACGGCGTGACCAGTTCATCCATCAGATCCCCCAGCCTAGAGCAGGTCCTTCAAACCTCCCCCCCCCCCTGGTTCTAGAGCCTGCACTCTCTCCAGTTACCCCAGACCCCTTAAACCCCTCACAGATGCCTGGAAATAAAGACTTACGCCTCCTCCACTGCAGAAGTAAAGTTACGCGGCACCGGCCCTGAGCGGGCACCCAGGCGCATAGGTTCTTGCCTGTACATCTCTTGGTGCCGCCCAGGAATGCCCACGCCCTGCCTACACTGCAACCCCCCTTTCTCGGCCGGTACAAGATATGCCTGCATCGGCAGTTGCACCCGCATCCGAGATTCTCATAAAATCAGGTGGGCACGGGTCAGGGCCAGGATGTGCGCCCATCTCCCGATTTATTTTTTTTTTGGTGCCTGCCCAGCTTTTAAAATTCTCCTTTATGCATTTTTTTCCCCCGTAACGAGAGGAAGCCTTTCGTAAATAAACCCCTTAGGTTGCAAGCTCTCTGGAGACGGGGAGATACCCTACAGTACCTTCATGTAACTTGCCTCGAGCTGCTACTGATAAGGCGTGAGCTAAATAAAAACATCTTCATTATAAAGGCATCCTTGGGCGGCATGCACCGAGAGCTCTGTACAGCACTGTACGGAGAATCCTGTCGCAGGATAACTAGGGATTCACATGGCTGTCCAGGACCACACATATATACATGAACATTTAATTATAGTTTACATTTCTTATAGTATGGTCGTGTCTCACCAATTGCACTTCTTATATTCAGAACTAGTCTCTTTAGGCAGTAGGACTTGATGACCAATCAGGTGCTGTGAACTGCTTTTTGGTAGGGATGTGCAGAGCAAAATTTTATGTTCATATTTTTTATGTCCGAAAGGGGGTCCCACTTGCGGCAAATATGGACATAAAAAAAATCCAATGAGTTGGGTATATGTACATATGTGCAAAAAAAAAATTTAAACCCCCTCACCCTCCTTAATCCCCCCCCCAGACTTACCACAACTCCCTGGTGATCGAGCGAGGAGTGAGGACGTCATTTCTGCAATCCTTGGCGAGAAGCATGTGACGTCGGTGGCACGTCGAGTGACGCGGCGTCACGTGATTCCCGGCTCGTTCGCGCCGGACGGCTCGTTCGGCCCAAAAAGAACTTTTGGCCAGCTTGGGGGGGCCTCCTGACCCCCTCAAGCTGGGGGGGGCCTCCTGACCCCCTCAAGCTGGCCAAAAGTTCTTTTTGGGCCGAACGAGCCGTCCGGCGCGAACGAGCCGGGAATCACGTGACGCCGGCGTCACTCGACGTGCCGCCGACGTCACATGCTTCTCGCCAAGGATTGCAGAAATGGCGTCCTCACTCCTCGCTCCATCACCAGGGAGTTGTGGTAAGTCGGCGGGGGGGGGGGATTAAGGAGGGTGAGGGGGTTTATATTTTTATTTTGGCTCAACAATCGCGATTTCCCACATATCAAACATATCTATGTTCGATATGTGGGAAATCCGATCGTTTATGTCGAATCAATTTTTTAAGTAAAAAAAAAATATGAGTTGCGTTTTACTAATGCGGTCAATCCGAATGCACACCCCTACTTTTTGGAAAAGCCACAATTATTAACTCATTTCTGTTACCTTTTATAGCTACTGGGTTCTAAAAAATACATGCTCATTACATTGGTTTCCACTATTGCCTGCACTGCAAGACCTTTCCGACTTCTCCCCAGCTTCATTTGACCTCGGATCCTCTGATGGCACTCCTACCCATACTGGTACAGAGTTATATATAGTTCCTCTGCCCTGTTTTTGAAAGGAGCTGATGTGCAGATAATGCCTTGATCCTAGATTATTATGAAGGCATGGAATAAATGTTGTGATATGCTACGTCTTTCAATATTTGTCGTACAGGTAGATGAAGCAAACACACTCAGGTGGAGGTTAGTACGGGGAAGGACATAGAGAGGATAGCAGGGTGCTTCTATGGTTGCAGGAGTAGCCGAGAGGGATACCCTGCCCCAGATAAATTCAAGTCACATGTCCCTTTCTCCCTCCCAGTGAGTGCTTACTTGAGTGTTTGCATAGCTGTATTTGTGCAGATGTTGCTTTGTTTTCATGTTATAGGTCTTTTTTTTTTTTTCAGAAAATGACCACTGTGGATAGTTTCTGTGGCTGAATCTGTGGTACTTTGGCGGCAATAACTATCACTATATTTTGTGATGTAGTCACAGAAACATTTCAGCGTTCTGAATGTATAACTTTAAACCCTTTCATCAAACTTCCTGTCTCGGTTCATCTGTTGCCCTGAACGCACTGAATATGCACGGCTGTACACAGCACAACCATATTTCAGCTCATGCTGCTAGCGCCAACAGCTTTGGACAATGGGGAGCTGGGGGGGGGGGCAATGGAGGAGGCGGTGGCTATGCATATAGATATGATAGAGGTGTTTAAAATCATGAGAGAATGGGTAGATGTGAATTGGTTATTTACTCTTTCGGATAGTAGAAAGACTAGGGGGCACTCCATGAAGTTAGCGTGTGGCACATTTAAAACTAATCGGAGAAAGTTCTTTTTTACTCAACGCACAATTAAACTCTGGAATTTGTTGCCAGAGGATGTGGTTAGTGCAGTTAGTATAGCTGTGTTTAAAAAAGGATTGGATAAGTTCTAGGAGGAGAAGTCCATTACCTGCTATTAAGTTCACTTAGAGAATAGCCACTGCCATTAGCAATGGTTACATGGAATAGACTTAGTTTTTGGGTGCCAGGTTCTTATGGCCTGGACTGGCCACTGTTGGAAACAAGATGCTGGGCTTGATGGACCCTTGGTCTGACCCAGTATGGCATTTTCTATGTTTCTTATGTTTCTTATGTAACTCTCCTTCCTGCCCTCTCTTCCTAGGTGCCTTCCTAAATCCCGGTGACTGATCTACTTCCAAGCTCTGGTCCCCCCTCTCCTCTTCACACCTATGATACCTCTCAGTATTGCTCCTCCTCCGTCTCACGTCCCCCCAACTATCTTCCTAGCCTATCCCACCCATCCCAATGAAAACTCCCAATGCCGGTACCCATCAAGTCCATTCTCCCTTCCGGGGGAGAAAAAACGGGCATCAGTACTGGAAGGGGAATCGAAGAGAAATATTCTTCCCATTACAACCCTAAAATTATTATTTTTTTTTTTACCCCCAAATCATTTTTATTGTCATAATGGCAAAGAACATATAATCATGATATTTTACCTATCCCGTTCAATTGTCCTCTGTGAATTACAAAGAAACACATGCATAATCATATTATACAATGCAAAAAAAACAAACAAAAAAACCCAATTCTGACATGACCGCAGACATTATAAACCAAGGGAAGCCCATAAAGACGACTGATCCACGTGAAGATTGAAATCTCCGAACAGTATGGCTGGCGTGTCCGAGTTGATGTGTCTAGCGATGTATTCAATTAATGGAGAAGGGTCTGAATCGAGACGGCCTGGAGGAGAGTAGATGAGGCCTAATTGTAGGTGAGGGGATTTGAAGACAGCAAATTCTAGAGAGGGGGAAGAGTTAGTTGTGATAAGGGATAATCCAAGAATTTTTTTAGATGCTAATAGCAGACCGCCTCCTCGTTTTTGTGGTCTAGGGATGGAGAAAATATCAAATGTTTGGAGAGGAAGTTGGTTGAGCAGTACTGTGTCTTCTGGTTTTAGCCAAGATTCGGTGATGGCACAAAGATCTGGTTGCTCATCCTCGAGATAGTCATAGAGTAGGTGGGGTTTTTTTGTTAGGGATTGAGCGTTCAAAAGGGTTACTGAGAATAGGGTAAGACCAAGGAGTTGGTTTAGAGGAGAGAGCATGATTGGTAAAAGCCTTTTTTGTCGAGATTGTAGATCGGAAGGTGCGACTTGTTTATTTGGTGAGTATCTCCTTCTTTTGTATATGATTGGAATAGCATTGAGTCTCATGTTTGTTGAAAGAGAAGGATGGATGGGATGGGGAGTGAAGAGTGAAAGAAAGATTTTAGTGGGGGAGCCGAAGCAAGATATCAGGCAGTTAGAGTGGTGGCTAAGCAGTAAGACTTCTGTGTGGTGATTCGGGGCTTTTCTTGGTGCTGTACGGAGGGGCGTACACAGGTGGCGTAAACAGGTGCAGGCCCCTTTAATCTAGTGGCCAACCTATAGGGGTGCCACTCCTCTATAGCTGCAAGGTTACTAAATAATGCTCAGTATCACAAGGTTATCTAAATTTATGCCACTGATATTCTATCTTACATAACTGATACTTTTCCTTGTTTCTTTGTTCATATTTTCATTTGAGCAATAAATCTACAAAGTAAAAATAAATTCAGTACTTATAGCAAAAAAATAAGCAAAACTAATCAAACAGAAGAAAAAATACCTTCTTTCATATTGCATAACTAGTTCAAGTAAACAAAAGGGGGAGGAGGGAATTAAGAAGAAAAATAAATCTAAAAAGAAAGGAAAGCTAGCAATTTATTTTTCAGGGAGAGGAAATGTCTCCTCTTAGCCTGAGTGGCTCTAGAGACATCAGGAAATATATATATTTTCTGACCACAGAAACTAAGATCTTTATGTTTAAGAAAATCCTTAAACAATCTGTCTTTATCAGACTCTAACTGCAAAGATACAAATAAAGTTGCCCTTTTCTGAATAAGGTCTATGGATTCTTCTAGAAATGTTGAGACACCTATAGATGATGTCTCTATTTTCTGCCCTCTTTGTACCTCAGCTTTATCTATAAAATAAAAAATCTTAGATACCAAGGGTAGATCTTTATCCTCATACTGTAATATGTCTCTCATATACTTTTTAAACATTTCCATTGGGGATAATAGCCTAGTCTGTGGGAAGTTGTTTATACGTAGGTTTTTATACCTCATCATATTTTCCAATCTCTCCATCTCCCTATGTACAGATAGACTATCTTTTATATGTGCTGTTTCTGTTTCCTCCAACAATCTAATTTTAGAATTTACCTTTCCTAGATCTTCCTTTAAACAGGTAATATCCTGTTTTTGTTCACCAATTTGCAACTTATTTGAATTCACTATGACCGATAAAGACATATTCATTTGGTTAACATTTTCATTCATTTTTGCCATCATTGTCCAAATATCCTTTAAAGTAACTTCTTCAGGGGGGTCAATAGGCCATTGATATGGCACTCTTGACTCTCCTTCCGGGTTCTGTAAAGCTTCTGCATCACTAGGTACTGCACAGTCCTTTCCCTTAGGTTGACTAGCAGTCTCTAGATGAAGAAACCCTTCTGGTAATGAAGGCAAAGGTTGGAGGGGGGGTGATGGTCCCGCGCCAGGGCTCAAGGAGGCTGAATACTGACCTCCTGAGATATCCCCTATTGGCGATTCTACACGTCGAAAGACGTGATTGTCCATTGGGCCCTTAGGTGTTATAGGGGATATGGGGAAACTTTTGACTTTTCTTTTCCTCCCCATTACATGGATCGAATAAGATGTAAAAAGTTTCCAATATCCAATCTTCAGTGTTGAGACTCACCTATAGGTCTTCCGGGCTTCCGGTCTTCACCGGGCTAAGCCGGGCAAAGCCGGGGCTAGTTTTTTCCTTAAATATCCAAGTACATGTTATGTAACTTTTCAGGGAAATAGATTTAGTTTTTCTGACCCGTCACATTTGGAGATGTTTTTACAGGATAAAAATACAGAAGGTGGAAATGTAGATGGTCAATAAGTAAGAGTATTCTCCCTCTCCTCTTGAATCTTTTTTTTATGTTATGAATTAAATATTTGGTTTTTTTCCCCCAATTATGAGGCGTAATTAGTGAAACTAAACTTACTTATGTTGATGTAAAAGAATTATTTTAATTTTATTGTATTCACTATTACATACGGTATATTTTTGTTTGAAATTGTTTTGAATGAAAATTGAATAAAGAATAAAAAGAAAGGAAAGGGAAAGGCATCTAAAGGGAAATAAATCTAAAGGGAAAGGCAAAATTGCTACTTTTCTAAGGCAAAATCATGAGACAATCAGGGGGGTCTTCCTTTTCAAGGCCACCAAATCATAGGATTAAGCTGGAATTTGGACTCAATGGTTAACCGACTTAGGGCTGGATTCATCGTTCTTCACAGAACGATGAATCCAGCGAAAAAGGGGGCAGGGGCGAAGGGGGGTGGAGGGCTTGCGAAAGGCCGCAGCCGTTCACACCCCGGCGGTGTGATTTCGTCGGCCGCGGTGTGACCGGCTGCAGCCTTTCGCACAAATAGCGCGCCAGCGTAAAAGGTGGTGCTATTCGCCGTGCTACTGCCGGCAATACCGTCCGTCACATTATCGCCGGCAGCGGTGCCGCTGCCGACTCCTCTCCCCTAGCCGCCCCGACTCCTCCCCTCCCCGCCTCCTCCCCTCCAGCTAATTAACATCCTATTGCACGCATTTAGAAAATAACCGCCCTTAGTGACAGAATCAGAAACTGTAGTAGCAAACAACCGAGACCACTGCTCTGAAATGTTTTTAGTTTGACCTTTGCACTAATGGCCTGATATTGAAAAGCATCAGCTCTAACAATATTAGTCATATCATCTTTACGTTCAAGTAAAATCAAAAGTTGAGTTGACCCATCACTTGAAGCTACAACTGATGAATAATGCCAGCAGGTACCAGAGCATCTTGACAAAACAATGAATCAAGCACATGACCTGTCTCATGTGTGAGAAATGCAATTAATTGAGCCATACCCGCAGTAACCATAGACACCAATAATTCCTCAGCAAATGGTGCTGAGTGATTATCTATGTGTAAATTAAAGTCCCCTATTGCAAATAGGTTCTTAGTATTAATCTGGAATAAAGCAAGAGCCTTAACTAAATGCTTTTAATTAATAGCTTGAAGGCTTGGAGGACTATAGATCAAACATAATGACCACGTTAATGCTTTAACTAAAAGGCCTTCAGCCCCTGATTCTAATTCCAATGGTAAATGAGCTATTGCCACAGTTGATGGAAAACCAACACATTTTCCACCTCCATATTTACCAAGATGGGTCATAATTGCTTAAGTAAAGGAGTATCAGAAGGAGAATGCCAAAATTCTGTTATACAAAGTATATCTAAATTAGAGTCCAGTATCAGTCCAATTCGCAGGCCCTTATTTCTAACTGAACGTTCATTGATATAGCCTATCACCAGGCTCAGAGGTTTAGACCTAGGCAGAAGTATTTAATTAATATCTAGCTTGGGAAAGACACTGTTTTATCGTCGTTCGTCAGGCTATTATAATGACCCCACTAAGTTAAAGCAGCAGTACCTTGTCCTTCAAGAGACTTAGACATCACAGCATATAATGATATAAATATTGAAATGACAACTAAATATATTAACACAAAATGACTCACCGAAGCATTCTGCCATTTGCAATGTGCAAGACCTTTGATAAGCGGTTTTACTGCTTTGTTTCTGGCTATTTTATACATTTGCTGTCTCCCAGTACCACGGGTCTTTCTTTCAGGTCCTTCCGTTTAATGTTACCATGCATAGGAAGAGGCATAACCAGCAGAAAAAGAGAAATAATAATGCCTCTTTACAGTTTGTTGGTGAGGTCTCACCTGGGGTGCCACGTTCAGTTCTGGAGGCCATATATCAGAACGGATATAGAGATGCTAGAGATGGTCCAGAGAAAGGCAACCAAAACAATACAGGATTTGTGCCAAAAGTCCTATGAGATGAGACTAAAGGAACGTAGTATGTATGCCCTAGGGAATATGATACAGATGTTTAAATATATATTTACTATGAAAGTCAATCCACACTAAATATTAACAGAAAACAAGAGAACCTTTGATTGATTCTGTGCTCATTTCTTTAGTATAATCATCAGTCCCTTAGGTTTCCAAACTACTCTCCACCATGAGCAACCAAAAAATGTAATTTGAGACGTTGTAGAAATAATCCAATACTTATCTTGTCTTATTATCCCTTTTACAGATCCCAAAACGAGACCATATTTCTAAACCAGTTCCTGCTTCAGGGGGAATTTATTATCTTCTCAAAACAGTGCCAAACCTCACAGGTGTTTTCTATAATAAGATAAAAAAATGAAGTCAAACACAGTTGTAGAGTTGGAATGCTCCACCGATAGAATAAAAAAAATGTCAAAAATGGAAGTTATACACATGTGGGTACATTTTAAAACCCGTTCGCGTGCGTCCACGTGCGTGCGGTTCCCAGTGCATGCACATGGACGCACCTATTTATAATCCTCCTTCTCCCAACGGGGGGAGGGATTTTCTAAAACAACGAGCGGCGACGCGAGTAGGCCTTTCCCAGTTTCCTCCCAGTCCACTCTAATTAAGAAGTGGACTGGGAAGGAACTTCCTATCCCCTAACTACCCTTCTCCTCCCTGACCCCTAACCCTTAGCTATCTAGCCTAATTTTTGTTTTTTGTTTTTCAGCTTACTTCATCCTAGAAGTTGAAGTAAGTTGTGTGCGCTGGCCAGCTGCTGGTGTGCAAATCACCGGGAAAGCACAAAATGGCGCTGTCCCAGCCGGCCCCCACCCTGCTCCCCCCCCCCCCTCGGCCCACCCCTTTCACTGAGCCTGGCACTTCCGCTCGTATTGGGAGACACGCGTGGGGATGGGCCTTCTATGCTCGGCGCGCGCACGGGCTGGCCACGCGTTCTACCGCCCAACATTTTCGCGCACCGGGCTTTTATTTGGCCCACACCTGCTCGGAAACACAAAATTTAAAAATAAAACATGGGTTATTAACATTGCCCCCATCTGCAAACAAGATTATTAAATTGATGTTCAGCCAGCAGCGGAGCAATGTGACTCTGGCATTGTGTTTGGAGCAGACCAGCGCATTCAGGCTGCAGTTTCTAGTCAATTTGTGAGTTCATCGGGTTTTTCATGTGGCCCTTCTGAAGCCTTGAAAAAAACTGAGCCCTTTCCAGGAAGATGGCCCTCCTCCTCCTCCAACACCAACCTCCCACACTAAAAGGGCACCAAGAGATTGTTGTCCACCAGATGCTGGATGCCAGATTTCTCCAAGGACGCTTACTTTATTATTTGCTGGAGTGGAAAAGGTATGACCCGGAGGACCTTTTGGGAACTGGCCCAAAATGTCCAGGCAAAAAGAACTGGGAGCACAATTTTACTGAGAGCACCAGGAGAAAACAAGAATGAGATCCCCACAACAAGCTACTCCGTATTCATAACCAAGGGATCTTGCGGTGGAACCACAGGGACTCAGGCTCAGCAAGAATCCTCTAGAAACCGTGAAGCTATTTTCTTTTTCCTGATGTCTCCAGACTTACTCAGGCTCGTAGGAGACATTTCCTGACCTTGAAGTACAGAGTTTTAGGTATTGATGCTGCATTCTTTCTGAAATTTCCTTGTAGATGTTTCGTAACATTTCAAGGTAAGAAATTCACATTTTCTGACCAGTCACATCTTGAGGCTTTTTTGACAGATAAATCTGAGGAAAATGTGAGTCCATCTGTAGCAGCTCAATTTAGGACCTAATAGGACACTTTTGTCCTCTCTCCAAGATTTTTTTTCATTTCTTTGATATATTTTCCTAAATTGTCCCCCATTTATTGTTGGGTCCTTGTGATGCAGTAAATGCATTGTTGCTTTTAATGTGAGAACTGTATACAAGTTTTCTTGTACAATTTTTAATGTTTGTTATTAAAAAGCTTAATAAAGAAAAAAACAAAAACCATGAAGCTAAACAGCTTTAGGCAGACCCACCCCCAAATGCTCCCTATTGGATGAGCATTAGGTGTGTCCCAAATAGAGGGCTATTATTTATAAGGAGCCCTAAGCTGCCACAACCTTTGCTGGTCCAAAAGTCCTCATAGAGTTTTGCTCTTTGAAACCCTGTTGCCTGGCTTGTTCATGAGTAGTTCCTATTGTCTGCTGAATCCTGACACCTACTTTGCTCCTTATCCTTGGCTTCCACTCTGTTCTTCAGCTCTGATCCTGGGTCCTGCTCCAGTTATGGTTTTCCATTCTACCTGGTAAGTCAATGCTGGATGTCTGTACCCAAAGGCCCAACCTAAAGAGAATGGCAGCTACTCCATGCAGAAGACAGCGGCTCCAGGTCACTTGGCCTCTCTAAGGTATGACCTTGCCAGGCTATGATACATTTTCCTTGTTCCTGTCAGAGCGGGCCATGACACCTTTTATTTGCTAACCAAGAAGTACTGCAGAGACCTACCAAATGTGTGTCTTTTGAAGTGTTATATGGGCATCGCCTCAGGCGTCTCTTAGATATTATTTGAGAATCTCAGAGCCAAAACTGTGAAACTGCTTGTGCAGAGCTGGCCAAGCCATTATTAAAAACTTGAGAAGGAACAGAAGTTCCAGCACATATGATGAAAGAACCAAAGCACGATTGCATCAGTTGGAGACCAGGTGCTGGTTTTGCTTCTCCTCCTCTGAGATCAAACTATTGGCCTTCTAGCACGTGGTACTTAACATATTTGAAAAACGTAGCCATGTGAACTACAAGGAGAGGGGGGTCCAAGCTCATCATTTCAATCTACTGAAGAAATATATACCACCAAGATGGAGTCTGATCCAACAAAAAGCCTTAAGGAAGAGTTTGGAACAAAAATATCCTAACAGACCAACAATCCTGCTTGGACTTTGAAGACCACCTGTCCCCTCAATAGAGGTAGGACATACAGCAAATTTCCCATAGTACCAGCAGGCCTTTACAGAAGTCCCAGGTCAAATCTTCATTGTTATTTACTCACTTTGTATCCCACCTAGGGTAATCATAGGACAGAAGATGTATAGGATCCCTGAGGTAAACAGAATGCCATAACCTGCGAGGTAGCAAAAATGCTATTCTTGAAAATCAACAAAGAATGTTAGTGCAACTGGCTTTCCTCCATCATCCTTGTGCTGAGGCTGGACAATACACTGCACTTCTGCATTGTTTTTCAGTGGGTAAATGAAGTCTTCAAACTTGATGCTTTCCCTATGCACAGGGTCAATTGTTAGTTTAATGGATGATCCGAGCCCAGTTTATATCTGCCCTTCGCATAACCAAAGACTATTGGCAGGTACACCTCAATCCTGAAGCAAAAGATAAAACAGCACTTACTATGCTTGAAGACCTTACATAGAGCCCCTGCAAACTTTCAGCACTCCTATGAGGTCAGTAGGATTAAGTGGTCATTTAGCTAGATGATATAGTCATAAAGAGTCAGGAATAAGAGAGCGATATATAAGAACATAAAATATTCCATACTGGGTCAGACCAGTATTCTGTTTCCAACAGTGGCCAATCCAAGTCACAAGTACCTGGCAAATACCAAAACATCAAATAGATCTCAAGCTACTATTCCTTATTGATTAATAGCAGTTTATGGATTTTTCCTCAAAGAACTTATCCAAACTTTTTTTAAACCCAGTTACACTAACTGCCATAACCACATCCTCTGGCAATGAATTCCAGAGCTTAACTATTCACCTGAGCTAAAAGATTCTAATTTATCTCTGTCAACTCAAAATACAAACAAAAAACAAACTTTGAAATGTTTGTATGCTAATGCCAGCTAATACCAGCGCGTAAACTTTGTGTGACCTCAATACTCGCAGAAGTGCCAGACCTGAAGAAAGGGGCAAGCCGGGGGGGGGGGGGGGGGGGGGGGGATCTGGGTGGGGAGGGGAAGTGCGGGGGGTTAGGCCAGGACAGTGCCATTAGACGCTGTCCCAGGAAGCATGCGCAGGCAGCCGGCTGGTACGCGGAGTTTACTTGTGCTCTGGAGGAGCAATAAGTAGAAAAACAAACAATTTGTGGATAGCTAGGGTAGGTGTAGGGGTCGGGGAGGACAGGGGAAGAGGGAGGAAGGTTAGGGAAGTTCCCTCCCAGTCCGCTCCTTATTTGCCGCGCTCGGAGGAGGCCACCCGCCCACACAGGCTCCTGCGGACATGAAAATCCGGCGGGTGATTGTTATAAAATCGGTGCGCCTTTTTAAAATCGACTCCATAATAAACTCTCGGAAGGCACACACAGTGCTGGTCCAACAAACATCTTGGCATCCGCACCGTGGAAGCTCTGCTTGTCTGACATCTGATTCCCTTTCCAGTGTTCCTGCCCTGGAATTCAGTTCTGCCTCTGTCTCCTGGCTCCTATTCGGCCCCTGGGCTCCACTGTGCTAGGCCTCGGGCCTAGCCTTTCCAGGCCTGCGTCTCCTGACCGGCAGTGGCTCCTGATAGCCGAGCCCTGCTAGCCCGACTCTCCAGTCGTATTCTAGTCTTAAAAACTGACAAAGACCTAGTGTAGGTTATTGTATGCATTCCACAAACCAAATGAAGAAAAAAAATACGTCAGGCAGTTAGAGGTTGCCAATTACCGCCTTCCTGGAATTCTTTTGTTGGATGTGCTTCGTGGTCTCTCTTGCAGGCTGATTTTAACATTGTGCAGTTTGTTCACTTTTTTTTTTTTTTTGTTATGTGTTCTGAAGTCAGCTCTGCTATTCTGGGCCATCCTTGGCAGAGATCTTGTCTTAACTCCTTCTTTGGACTTCACGGGGTGTGTGTGTGTGCGCGCGCGCGAGCTTGACAGGTGAGGGAATCTGCTTGACATGAGCGTGGCGTATTTGCTTTTAATTGCCGTCCCCTGCATCATTAGGGCTGGCACAGCGCCTTGTCTCCTGGCGAAGCTTTTGTGGGCTTCCCGGGCTGCGTTTGAAAGCCCCCTCGCATTGTTCTTCCTGCCACTTTCTCTTCCCGTGGCCTTTCACCACACGACACACTCTTTCGACTTTCTTAGCACATTTTCCACATACCCCTTAAAGCCTGCTTGTAATTTTCCCTTTTTGTTCTTTTCAACCTGGCCCCCATTGCTTCGTTACTCGGTTTTTTTAGTGAATTACCGGTTGAACCTCATTGCTCTTCTGCAGCAGGATATACTTCCGTGCACACGTCCCCTAGGTATGTGCCCTTATCCTTCATTAAAAACTCTCGTTCCCGGCATTTCATCAGGAGCAGCATCATTATCTCTTTTTTCTCTGTTTCTTTAAATCTCTGAAGCAACCTTACTTCATTTTAGTTATCTTAAGGCTGCATCATGGGATGTCGGACACTTAAAAGAGAAACGTTGTGCCTTGCTAAACAATAAGGAAGGTACCCAAGAAGGTCTCTTAGAATTGTCTTGCGGTACAACATGCATGATAATGTAATTGAACCATTGCAAGCTACACGTAGATAATTAAGCATAATGTCATGAGCAAAATGAATTATTTTCTTCTTTCACAAAATGTGACAAGATGCAGCTGGGTAAAGTTCACAAGGAATGTGCATAAATGGCTATTAGATGATGGTCATAAATGCCATAATATATTCCAGCGATTCCCAGCCCTCTTCTGGAGGCACACCCAACTGGACTGGTTTTCAAGCTAACCATATCGAATATGCACGAGATAGATTTGCATACTTTGGAGACTCAGTGTATGCACATCTATTTCGTGCATATTCATTGTGGTAATCATGAAAACCTGACTGGCTAGGTGTGCCTCCCGGAGAGGGTTGGGAAAACACTGCTATATTCTGCCATTGGTGCTCCTCAGTACTGTAGAAAATAACTTACATGGTTTCAATGGCCAGGCCCGAGAGAGCTTGTAATCCAAGGCTGAGCATAGGGAGGTTAAGTGACATGTTCAAGGTCATGTCGTAAACTAAATCCTGGCACGCTGACTTCCACATGTTTTTTATTTTAAACATCTTTTCTGCTGAAGAAACCCTCATTCATAATATCATCATTTGACATTTGGATTACTCTAATTTCCTGCTCCTCGCTCCATGAATCCAGAATGCTTCCTCCCTACCCACTGATGAGTTTCTGCCAGGTCACCAAACCTGGCACCTTTTTTCAGCTTGCTCCCTTTTCCCATTGGGACAAAAGTGGAAGGTGGATGCCGCCGCTGGACCTAGCCCAGTACCTTTTTCACTTCGAAAATGGCCACCAAATGCTTTGAACCTCCTTTCTTGAACCTGTCCAAGGGCTGCCTATTTCTACTTAAATTCAAATAGCCCATGATCTCTTTCGAAGTTCTCTTCCCCATTGGCCCATCCTATATTTCAATCCCAATCTCTCCACATTTTTCCTTTCTCCTCACCTCCACTCTGGCTTCCTTTCCCTCAGCCCATTTTGTTTCTTCACCATTGTCTCATATAGAAAGATGAGGGCAGAAAAGGACCACATGGCCCATCCAGTCTACCCATCCGCTCAATGAATGTAGCTTTACAATTCCTATCACTCCCTCAGAGATCCCCTGTACTTACCTCATGCTTTTTGTTCCCACCACCTCCACCGGGAGGCCACTGCATGCATCCACATTCTGTCTGTAAAAAAATATTTCCGAAGATTATTCTTGAGTCTACCCCCCTTTCACCCTCATCCCATGACCCCATGTTTTAGAACTTTCTGTTGAAAGAGGTTCTCCTCCTATCCATCTAATCCTTTGGGATATTTAAATGTCTCTATCATATGTCCCTTTCTCACCTTTCCTCTATACATCTTCAGATCTATGAGGATCTTTGAGGATCTTTAGATCTTTGAGTTGATCTATGAGTTGATCTTTGAGTCTATCCTCATATGCTTTACACAAAGACCAGTGACCATTTTAGTAGACACCCTCTGGACTGGCCCCCAACTAGTTTACATCCTGTTTTACATCTGCCCGGGGCAGTCATTGGACCTGGATAAAAGTTGCTTTCGTCACCCTCACATTCCGTTTTGGGCTAGCATGCTCACAGATTCAGAGACCAACTCAAAAGGATAACAATAACATAGCGCCCCCCCTCTCCAGCTTGGCACCTAGGGTAGTTGCCCTTCTTGCTCAACCCTTGTGAAGGCATGCAACTGCCTCCATTCCTTCCTTTCCACTTACCTCTGGAATTTACTATCCTTTTCTGATCACTAAACCTCTCTCTCATGCTACCTTCAAATCCTACTCTTTTGCAAGCATTTTGCTAATCCCTAAATCATTACTCCCCAATTATTCCTGCTTTTACTGCTGTCTCTTCTAGTCCCTCGGTGTCTTATCTGTTACTATTATTTTCTCTTAGATTGTAAACCCTTCAGGCAGAATCATACAACTTTTTGTGGCCTATTTGGGCTTTTATTGTAAGTTATAAATTTTGTTTATTTTATTTAACTCCTGTCATTCTGCTCCTCTTACATACATACGGCACTGTGCAGATTGATGAGGCTATATAAGTCTTATAATAAAAAGCCAGTTTCTGTCTTTTTTTTCTTTTTGTTCTTTTATCTATTTGTCAATAATGCTCGGTACCAGATCTCAAACCAATTCAAACCAGCAGCATAGGAGCCACAAAGTCAGGGGGACCATGTCAAAAGGGATAGGCCGAATCAGTCCTTGTTTTACACTACTGCATGCAAAGAAATAACATGTAGACACATGTTTATGTAAATGTAGTTACCTCCATTCCCCATTACAAGAACAGACTTTTGATCGGGTTGGGTAGTTTTGTTAGAAGTAGCATTTGCACGTGGTCAGTTGTGTGTTTCACGAGCAAGACCAAGATCAAAAGGTAAGACGGAAGTGTTTTGTTGTAAGCAAAGGAATCAAGGGGGCCGATGAAATAAAGTGTGCTCGGCCTAGCGCACAGGTAAGCGCGCGGTCGGACGCATGTTTTGGACGCGCTAGACTAACTCCTGATGCAATAAGGGAATCAGTGCATCCAAAACATGCATCCAAACAAAGGCATAGCTAATAGTGCTTATCACGTGTAAATGCCATGTAGATGAGATTATTAGCTATCACTTCCCGCCGCGGAAAAACGCTATTCACCCAATGCACCCTTTTTAATGTGGCAAATTTAATGGCAGCCCTGGAGCTGGTGTTAAGACATACCGCGAGCCAAGGGTGCATGAAAAAAACAAAAATACTGCTCTCTTTGGTTCCTCCTACTTAGTATCATTGCGATACTAAGATCTACTTGCTTGCAGTGATGAAAATTAAAAGAAAATGTAATGGGCTGATAACCAAAAAAAATAAAAAATTTCTGGTCTCACAATGCATCCGCACAATATACACGCACCAGAGCAATGCTATTGTGGGTGTATATTGTGCGTGCAAATCAACTGTGGGGCAAGAAAACCGAAGCTTGTATTGAGTGCCCGTTTTCCTGACGCGCACACATTACAGCTCCTGAGCGCCTAATGCTTTTGAACGCTAGGGACGCACAACTTCTCTCTAGCGAGCCCTTTTTAAGTGCAGCAGCTCATTATAATATAGCACGAGAGCGGGAGATTGGTCCCCGCACCCCCACTGAACCACCAGGTAATCGTAAAAAGTTTTGGGGGGGTTCGGGAGGGTGGGGGAAGGTAAGGGGTTAATTTTAAAGGGTCGGGCCTCACTACAAAAAAATAACGATGTGAATTGGAACCAATTCCGATTCACATCACCCACGATCAGATTTTTCCCCCCCTCTAGCCGAACCCGATCGTTAAGACGATCGGGCACACGATTCACATCTCTAGTTTCCGCAAGTTCTTCAGCACGGAAACCCTATTAATCTCCCTCACTGACACTGTCCTCAGAGGATTAGATAAAGGATATTCCTACATTCTAGCAATGCTAGATATCTCTGCAGCCTTCGACACCATTAGCCACAAGATTCTCATTGACAGGCTAATCGAAATTGGACTATCTGGCATCGCACTACAATGGTTCATATCATATCTGGAAACAGATATTACAAAGTCAAAATTGGCAATAGTGAATCTGAGCCCATCAAACTAACTCAGGGCATCCCCCAAGGCTCCTCCCTATCATCCACGCTATATGCAAACTACTAACTGACCTAGGACTCACGTTCTTCATATGAGCAGACAATGTCCAAATTCTCATCCCCATCACTGAATCCATTTCTAAATCACTCCAACTCTGAGGCAGCTATCTTACTTCCATTAACCAACTACTCACTCAAATGAACCTAGTGCTAAATACCACCAAAACGGAACTCCTAATAATAAGCCACAAATCAAATGAGAAAATCCTCTCTGGCATCTCCTCCAACCAAGCAAAACTCCCAATTGCAAATGATGTAAGAAACCTAGGCATCACCCTAGACAGTGAATTGAGCCTAAAAAATTCATAAACACAACAGTGAGGGACTGCTATTATAAACTTCATGTTCTAATAAAACCAAGGCCCCTCCTTCATCACAATGATTTCAGAACAGTCCTCCAGGCACTTATCCTCTCCAAAATAGACTACTGCAATTCCATACTCTTAGGACTCCCAGCATCAACACTCAAACCTCTTTAAATGCTACAAAACGCCGTCGCTAGAATCCTTACAAACACAAGAAAAAACGAACACATCACCCCTATACTAAAAAACGTTCACTGGCTTCCTATACATCTCAGAATACACTTCAAGAGTCCTGACACTAATACACAAGACCCTATATAATCAAAATATACACTGGTTCAACACTTCCTTCCACTTTCAATCCCCTCGAAGAGCCACCAGATTCGCCAATATCGGCACATTACCTATAACCTCACCCAAACTCACACACCTATCCTCGACTCCGGAACGTGCACTATCCCTTGCCAGTCCTTCCATCTGGGCAGACTGGATGGGCCGTTTGGTCTTCTTCTGCCGTCATTTCTATGTTTCTATGTTTCTATGGAACTCAATGCCCCAAGACCTAAGACTAGAGCCGAACACACAAAACTTAAAAAAGAAATTGAAAACCTGGCTGTTTAAACTTCCACACACACATGCACCCAGACCCACAAGCTCTAATACCTCCTCGCAAGCCCTTATTTAAAGTTGTCGTTTCCTCCTCTACCGGGTTATTATCTCTACAGTTATGAACATTATAGTTACATGTTCCTATTGTCTTCCTACCTCTAAACTCATGACCACTTCTATACCTCTCCTGTAACCCCTCTGCCCTAAAATACTGGGAAGTTTAAAAGGTTAAGATGTAATTTCCTTTCATGCCTTAAATTGTTTCACTGTAAACCGATGTGATGTGCAAACGAATGTCGGCACAAAAAAAAAAAAAAAGCGATAAATAAATAAATAAACAAACAAACAATGCTCTGTGTTTACAGAAACTTTGATTTAGCAGAGGTGAAATGGGTCTGATGAACGCACTGCTCTGGTTTGCATGGAAAGCAGAAACTGAATTTTCTTTAGCACAGTCAAGCTGGAGTGTTATCACCATGGCAGCACTAGCTAAGAAGAGATCAGAGGATTACAGAGCATTTTGACATAATAATAGCTAATCAGTTGGGCAGGCTCAGAGTGCCCATGACCAGTTGTAATGGGTAATGGGATTACTACTGAAAAGCAGAAAATTAAAATGCGAGGCACACTACCTAATGAGGAAATGAATAAAAGGCAGGAATGTCTTAAAATATTACAGCATTACCATACTGAAATATTTATGCAGAAACTTAGCACTTTACTATTATTTATTATTATTTTTTTTTTTAGCAATTTGCAAATAGCTTAAGAACAGGAATGCTTCTGCAATGTGCTAGCTCTTTGATATGATGTATCTTACGTAAGCAGAAGTACAAGCCCCAGCGATTCAAAATCCGTCACCTAGACTGAATGGAATGCCAGTAGTCTGCATGCTCATTTTAAGTCTGAAAACCCCAAACCGTGGCCTGCAGGCTGGATCCAGCCCTCCGAACATGTTTTTGCTGTCTTACCTACCTTCCTGGGACAGCATCCAGCCTTGCATGGCTAGGACAGAAACGTCATGGCAACATCACAAAAAAAGACACCTTCCTCCACAGGAAATAGTAGTTGCAGGTCTGCAACCTGGACAGCAAGTCATCGGATGGTGCCTCATAAGAAAGGGGCCACCAGGGCAAGCGCTTCATAGGAAGAGGCTGCCAAATGCCTGTGCGTTGTCAGAATGGGGGCTGGTCAGGGTTGGCTATATGCTTGCATTGCATATAGCCTGTTTATTCCCCCTTTTGGTCCTGCTGCCGCTGTGCATTCTCACCAGAGAATATCGGCTGTATCCCAGGAGAGCACATGAACGAAAATAATCAGTGGGAATCACAAGAAAGACAAAGAGCATGGAAGCAGGTGAGGGTAAGGAAGAGGCAGAGGAGAGATGCGGCAAGGGACGGGAACATGCTCTGTAAACTACTGGCAGGTTTAGGGATAACTTTCTTCTTGTATGCTGATATAAAGATTTACATTCCACTCTATCGGCTGGATTTTGAATTGGCCACGTGCGTAGAAATGGCCACTCACGAGTGTGGCCGGGCCCTGCGCGCGGTGCACGCATTTTAAAAAGAGCCCAGCCACGCGCGTAAGTGGCCATTTGCTCATAAGTGCCGGGCCCTGACAAATGGGCGATTGGGCCAGGGAGCGGGCCGGGACAGTGCCATTCCTCGCTGTCCCGGAGCCTCGCGGGTGATTTAGGTCAGATGAAAACCTCACAATGAACATCAATAACTTAGTTAATATGGGTTACACAACGTTGCGCATGCTACATCGGTTGAAACCTTTATTAAAAGGATTTCATACAGTATTACAAACTTATTTTCTCAGATTAATATAACTCGCTATTACTGGGTCTTCCCGCATGCAACTTAAAACCATTACAATCACTTCAAACCGCTGCTGCCAGGAAGTAAGTAATTGGACCACATAAAACCAAGATCCTTGACTCGCCTGCTCCGATACGCCCCTTCCCCCCTCCCACAATTTAACCTTAACAAATAGACTCCAAGACTTTATGGATGAAGAGGCCGCAGCTTTATTTTATAACATCAGACTACCGTATTTGGCACGAGCTGCTAACTACCATCTGACACCAACCGTATCACCGGTGCCACCCGCCGTGTCTCCTAGCAAGCCATCCCATCCAACGCAGCCCCCCTGCCATGGCTTCTGAGCAAAACCTACCAGTTAGCCCTGGCGACTCATGCCCTTGCCACTGGCATGAGGTAATACCACTTGCTTCATACCCCCCTAAAGCTGCTGCCTCTTCAGTTTAGGAATTTATCAATAGCTTCTTGAATTGCATTGTTAAAGAGGTCGTGCCCAATGTCCAACAGGTGAATTTGGTCCGGCCTATCGTTTGCCCATTCATGGAAGATGTGACTTCCGCCTAACCTCTGGGTCCACCATCCCACCTGCCAGTTGACCTTTTTGCAACCTCTTTTCTATAGCTTGCTGTCTCGCCATTTCAAACGATGAATGATATCGGACCACATGAAGCATGTTTTCGGGAACCATGACACCAATTCCTTCAAGTCATTCTTCATGCATCGTATCAGCTGGACACACGACTTCCCCAAGTTATTTCCTCCTAGATGAATGACAAAGACCTCTGGCCATTCTTCTTGAGCTGTATATACGGCAGCAGCTGATCCCACGTCATTCCTCGTTCCCCCAACCAATATATGTGCACATTCCGTGGCATCAAACCCAAATGAACTCAGTACGAGCAATCCTGGGCCTTTTTTGCTGCCCAATGAACAAAGGAATGTCTGACGATCCAGACATCCCTTTGCCGTTTTATGCTCCTGTGAAGAGAGTTCAAGAAAGGTTAGAAACTCCTAACCGACCTGTTCTGATGAATGTGTATACCGCGTCTGACCTCCATCTTCCTATTTTTTGAATGGTTTCTATCGCCAACCCCGCCTTGGTGGCAGCTCCTATTCTGAAGGAATATATCCCAAAGTCTTTCAGGTTACAGCCAATTTCCACTAAAGCTAAGTTTAGAACTGCCACAAATTGATATCTGGTAGTGCGCCAAAGAAGGCCAATGTGAACGCAGTTCTAAACAATTTGACTTCGAAGTCAGAGTGGCACACGGCTGGCAATCCTAGCCATAGCCACACAAGCTAAGCCGTTCATGTGTGATTGGTTGTCTTGGAACGATTGCTGGCCCTGTCTTCCTAGCCCATCCCGTGAGCATCTTTTTAATTAAGAAGCTCCTTGTCAGGTCACCCCGACCTTGTACTTTGGCGAAGAAGGTGAACCCTCCCAGCTGTTTAGTTACCGCACCCCTAGATTTACCACTCTCTTTTGCCCAAATAAACCTGGTAACAAACTCCTCGGGCATCGGTCCCTCCATCCAGCCCCGCTCTTTCAAAAAATTTAGATGTGTTCTCATAGGCCCTACGGTAAGTGTTCCATGTCACTGGGGCTATTGATCACTGCATGTTGCGGGCGCTATTAGCTTCGGGGGCATTGTATAAGGGGTAAAAATAGCGCATCGAAAATGAGTGGCCATACCGGGGCTAAAGGTGCGCTCCATACTGAATCGCACCATACTGAATTGCACCATACTGAAGCGGCCAGTTAGAAAATAATCGGCCCTGAATTTGAAAAGCATTTACATGCTTAAAACTGGGTTTTACATGTGTAAATGCACTTTGTTCATGAAAGTGGGCTTCTGAAAATTGCTATAATATATGCCATTGAATTGTCCATAGGATTTTCATGTGTAAGAGCACTTTTCAAAATTGCTATAATAGAAGTGTAAATGTTGCATACTAACTCCTTTTCAAATTACCTCCTAATCATGTAAGTCTTGGCTCCACTCCAGAATGCCGCTAGACCATCCCTTATTTGAGCACGTAAATGTGATAATGAAACTGAAAATATGAGGTGAATTTTGAACGAGAAGCCCACATCCAAAATCGGAAGATGGGCGTGCATCTAGCACCTGATTTTATAAAGCGGGGAGATGCGTGCTCATGTGCCGATGTGCGCACACCTCGCATCCGAGAAAAAAGGGGTGTGGTGTGGCCAAGGGATGTGCGCGCAACTACCTTCTCATCTGGGAGCACGCCCAGGTCCAGGGCTGTGTAAGTTTACTTCTGCTACGGAGGGGGTTTAAGTTAAAAAAGAAAACAGGCATCCCTGAGGATTTTAAGGGGTCTGGGGTAAGTGGGGGGAGTGCAGGCTAAAAAGCGAGGGGGGCGTTTGGAGGACCTAACTCTAGGCTGGGCGAACTGGTGAAACTGGTCATGGCATGGACGTGCGCCTGCTATAAAATCCCACCACTTGTGCAGCTCAAACCTGACTTTATGCGGCTGTGCGTGCCCACTTGCAAAATTAGGCACACACATATGCGCGCCCAGGCTGTTTTATCATTTTTATGCATATGTTCAAGTATATCATAACATTGCCGTGTCTCTTGGAGCGTCAACACACACACACACATGTACATGTGCGTCCGCCTGCCCATTTGAAAGTTACCATTCCTGCGCGTACTTTTGATGTATCTAAAATAGCATATACACCAATACAAGCTACTTGCACGCATATATGTTAATTTTACTCATATATGTCCTTTGAAAACTAACTTAATTTTTTTTCTAAGTATGGGCCTGATTTTAGAAAGAATTTGCATGCTTGAAACTTGTTTTTACTCATGTAAGTGGACTTTTGAAAATTGCTTTATTATTTGCCATTGAATTGTCCATAGGATTTACTCATGTAAGTGCACTTTAAGCATGTTAATGGGTTTTGAAAATAAGAACATGCCATACTGGGTCAGACCAAGGGTCCATCAAGCCCAGCATCCTGTCTCCAACAGTGGCCAATCCAGGTCATAAGAACCTAGCAATTACCCAAAAACTATCCCATGTTACTGTTGCTAGTAATAGCAGTGGCTACTTTCTAAGTCAACTTAATTAATAGCAGGTAATGGACTTCTCCTCCAAGAACTTATCCAATCCTTTTTTAAGCACAGCTACACTAACTGCACTAACCACATCCCCTGGCAACAGAGTTTAATTGTGCGTTGAGTGAAAAAGAACTTTCTCTGATTAGTTTTAAATGTGCCCCATGCTAACTTCATGGTGCCCCCTAGTCCTTCTATTATCCGAAAGAGTAAATAACCGTTCCATCTAACATTTTACCAAAGCTTCAGTGAATTCCAAGGTGGCTTGTGAAAAGGGCTGACGATTAAGATATGCAACACTCTTGTGTTGCTCCCATGTTATCTCCCTCCTGCACCAACTGCAGTGGGGGGAGAGGTTGCCTGGATTACCAAGAACCGAGGGGGGGGGGGGGTAAAACGTTCCCAGCTGATGTGCCTGGCAGCGGGGCCGCTCGCCGAGATGCAAGCCTGCGCCACCTGGTCTCTGCCTTGCCCTGTCAAGAGTTTGAGCAATCCTTTAAGCTAGAATTTAATAAAGAAACGAGCACGTATTGATTTCTAAGTGCTTGCCCTTTGCAGGAGGCGTTGACGTGAGGCATGCCTCGTGGTTCTACCTTCTCCATCACAACTATATCTTTTTTGAGATGCGGCGACCAGAATTGTACACAGTATTCACGGTGCGGTCTCACCATGGAGCGATACAGAGGCATTATGACATTTTCTGTTTTATTCACCATTCCCTTCCTAATAATTCCTAATATTCTGTTTGCTTTTTTGATAGCCACAGCACATTGAGCCGACGATTTCAATGTGTTATCCACTATGACACCTAGATCTTTTTCCTGGGTGGTAGCTCCTAATATAGAACCTAACATTGTGTATCTATAGCATGGGTTATTTTTCCCTATATGCATCACGCTGATGGCAGTGCACTGTAGACCAGCTTGATTTTATGCAGCCAGACGCGGTGATGTTGACCTATACCTTGGAAAGTAAAGGAGGTACAAGAGCTAGTCAGGGTTCCTGCCCCAAAGAGTATAAATAATATTATGGCCTCACCCATGCTGGACCTGCACACTGGGATGGGGTTACACTGGCTTCCGTAGAACTGATCAAAGGCTTTTACTTACTGAATTTTTAAAGATGGCGTGGTGGAAGGCGTATATAAGTGGGGAAGACTGATGTCTAGAGCACCTCTGTGTCCAGCTTCCGACCCAGAACACCTCTTCTCGAACTTGGTCCTTGGGCTCCGGTCACTGGACCTGATCTATGCTTGCTTTCTTGCTGGTGGTGCCTTTCCTCCCATTCTGTCCAGTATGACATCTTTTTCCATTCAGAATACCTCCAGTCTTCCAGAACTTGGCCTTCCTCACTCCTTCCTACTGGTCTGCTTGCACTTTATAAACCTGGATTTTCTGGCTTTGGAGTGTTGCTGGTCTGGCTGGAGCTTGGTCCTTCCTTCTTCTGAAGCGCCACCCAGTGATGCCTTTTTAGCTTTCTGTCTCTCTTTTCTTTTATCAAACTTTATTGGCATTGATTTCTCACCAGCAAAAGTCTACCCAGAAATCAGACTGGGTTCCTCCTAAAACACAAAACCACTAATCACATCTTTACCTTTCAAACACTGATCAAGAAAGAACACCTTATTAGGGAGAATATTTGCATATTTTATTGACTTTACAAAAGCCTTCAACTCTATCTGGAACCCTGCCCTCAACTTTAAATTACTACAAACTGGAATTGGGAGAAAAATTGATGATATATAATTGATATCCATGTATCTATCCATCAACTGTTAGGTAAGAATAAAAAGCATGCAAATAGACATTCAGAAAGGAGAAAGGAATGAGAAAGGGATGTATCCTGAGTCCCATCCTCTTCAACATTGACATCAATGATCTCCGTACAATTACTAGAGAGCTCCACAGATCCAGGGCTAAAGCTAAAAGACTCGGAAGTCACATGCCTGCTTCGACGCATGGAGTCTTTGAAAACTTTCAAGGCACTTCTTAAGACCACCTTATTTAAGGTTGCCTTTGACTGATGGATCTTTTAGAGTCTGCTCAAGGACATGGTTTTATCAGTTTAATTGTACTTGTCTTATTTGCATTTTAACTTTGGTTTTGTTATTTTGTACCAGTTTTGACATTTGAGATGTGGTTTTGTGCATCCCCTCTTGTTTCGGTTGAGGTGATCAATAAATCCTAATAAGCATAAACATGCAGGTTTGATCATTCTGTCCCGCCACTGCAGAAGGTCTGGAATCTAAACCTGCTAGAGACCTATTGTAAAATCTTGGGCCCTACAACTAAATCCCGGACTAAACAAAAATTTAGATTTTTCTAGGAAAGGCCATAAATCTTCAACACAAAATTCAAACTCTTCCCAAATAAACAAGAAGATCATACCCTAAACTGTATATTCCATGGCTTGAGATTAAGTGCATCTGGAGTTTTAAATTGCCTATAAAGACATTACAAGAAAAAGCTCTACCCTTTATGTAACAAACAAACCTCTGGCCAAATACAACCCCTCCTCCCCCAGTAAAAGTACTAGAAAAATAATTTGCTAACATTATTCATACAATCCTCTTATATGTGAGTGAGAAGTGGGGTCTATCATTAACCCCAAACGATAGAGGATGAGATTGAAATCCTACACTTCCAGTTCTGCAATCAGAACATCTCTAATGAGCGCAAAGCTAAATAAGGACACTTCCCCATACTACTCACCATGCAAAAAAGAACATTTACATGCTGGTGTCATCTCAGAAACAGAAATGCTAGAAAAAAACACAGTCAGCACCCATGCAGCAAACCTGCCATAAGAATCTAGCACCAACATCCAGAATTCAAAGTACTACAACCCAGCATACAGAAAGACAGCAATGCAAATAGTGCAATGTGCTCTAGAACACCAATACAATTGGGTGGAGCAAATTCAAAAGCAGCACACGCTGGACTGTTACTGATCCCTGCATAGAAAATGCATGCTAGCAGAATATCTCACCTCATTCACAAATGCAAAAAAAAAATAGGCAGATCCTCACCAGCTACAGGATACATGATCACAGACTAGAAATAGAAACATTCAGACAAAAACAGAACTGGAGTGACCCCAGGAAGACATTCTATATGCAATATAACACTGGAGAAATGGAAACAGAAATGCATTTCCTCCTGTGCTGTGCAAAATACAAATCGAGCAGAGATGCACATTTTCCAAAGCTGGCAGAGCTGATCCAAGAATTCCCACAGCTGCAGATATGTGGAGGTCGATATTCAGATATCAGGTAGCTGGATAAGCAAGACTTATCCGGCTAGCGAGTGGCCACTGAATATTTGGTTATATTCAGCAGCTGCTAGATAGCCAGATATGTAAATTATCCGGCTATTAGCCGGTTAAGTTGTGGGCGGGCAGTGGGCAGATCAGGATGGCATTACTTAACAGGATGAGTTATCCGGCTAAGTAGCAATGTTCAGTCTTAGACAATTTAACCAGCTAATAGGGTCATTCACTAAAGCTTTATCGCGTGCGTTAGGGTCCTAACGCAAGCGATAAGGCCATATTGCATGCGAAAAGGGACTTTTCGCATGTGATATAATGCTAATTAGGGGGAGGGGAGGAGTCGGGGTGTGGAAGGGAGGAGCCAGGGCAGGGGGAGGGAGGAGTCGGCAGTAGCGCGCCGAATAGCGCCACCTTTCACGGTGGCGCTATTCGGTGCGAAAGCTGGCAGCGATGACACCGCGGTGGTGCGAAGGCTGTGGGCTTTTGCCGGCCCTCCCCCCCCCCCCGCCCCCTGTTTTCGCTGCTCAACTGCTTCCATGGAGATCTTCAGCAGTATAGCCATACTGCTGAATATCCCATCTAACCCCTGGAATCATCATTCCACTAGAAATATAAATATAGTGGAATGATGAGCTGCGGCCAGAAACAGGGTGTGTGTGTGTGTGGGGGTGGGGCGATAGTAAGCAGGCGGCACATCGCAGCGGTGCATTTTCGTCCCACCGCAGTTGCGGCCGCACTGCACATTGTCGCCCGCCGCAGCCCCCTGCTTTGCCTAAACCCCACCCAAACTCCTCCCTTTTCCCTAATTTGCATTTTGAAATCGCGACGTGGCAGTCACCGCGTGCGTTAGAGCATTATCGCGATTTGATAACGGCCCGTCGCGATTTGAGGAATAACCCCGTAAGTTAGCTTGTTAACTTAGATAACCAGCTAGGTTCTGAATATTGACCCCTGTGGTATCCTGCCATCAGGACAGAAATGATCCCTGACCAGGGACAATATGAACCAGTACCAAAACCAGAGCCTCGTCCCTGATCCTGTACTTTCTGAAATCTGCATCTTTACTTGACTTATTACCATTCTGTAATTTTTCCCCTTCTTTTCCTATCTTTAATTGGAATCTTGCTGTATATTATTTTGTCAACACATGTAAAATTGTCAATGCAATAAAGGTGTCTGAATCTGAATCTCTGGGCTGCTGTGGCATTCGTTCCAGCTGTTTGTCCCTGGTTTCTGTGTGCATGCTTGCTATAGGGTATGTTTTTAGTTTTCAGCACACTGGCCATGTTTCTATGTAGGATGGGCATAGCTTGATCAGATGAAAAAGAATTCTATTTTTCGATATAATTTGTATATATTTCCCATTCACTTAGCTCTGAGTCCTGTGTTGCTACCTTAAAAGATAAATCATGATACTGTATATCAAATATAATGCTGAAGGGCAGAGACATTATGGTTGCCAAGTATCGGATAGAAAGTATACAAGGCATTCACATTAATTGAGAACCTTTTCGTTACCTTTTGAAAGGCTGCAAAACGGTTCCACCCTTCCAAAATTTGAATCAGTGGGTTATTTTGCGTTTGAGAAATGTTTTGTGATTATTTAGTGAAAACTGCATGTTTGTGGAAATATTTCCAGTGCAAAATTCATCACAGTTTACAACTTCTTCAGCTATTTGGTAGTTTAAAGAAAAAAAAAAAAAAGAAAAAACAAAGGGTTAGGAAAGTCAGCAGGCAAGCACTGCATATTTTACGTTTGTTTGGCTTGTTTGTACTTAACCTTTTTGCATTAATTTTTATGTTTAAAATTAGTCAGCTTAGTTCCACCTTTTGGATTTGTGAATCTTGCTCTCAAATTTACCTGGGTGAACAGTCAACTTTGACCTACTTTGCAGCTGACTTAGGTCAGGATTCATCTAGAAGGCCCACCTAGTAACTCGAGGTGAGGTTTAGGTAGTAGTGTAGGGGTTAGGGGCCACTTTGACATTCAGAGTGAGACGTACGAACAGAACAGTACACTCGTGTGAAGATTTGATGACCTTCGGAGTGAGGAAACTTAGATAAGGATGAGATTTGTGCAATGTTCTCTCAACCTAGAATGATGGACTCTCAACCTGGGTAACAGTCATGTCGCACAGCTTAACGCAAATGAAAATGGTGCAGTTATTTCCCACGTTAAAACTGTGCGATATGGCTTCGCAAATTGCGAAGCCAGCCCACTTGGCCAGAAATCCCGCCCCAAACCCCTCCCCTTTTCTAAATTAGCATCACAGCATGCGTTATGGTGCTTTTCGCATGCATTAAGGCGTTTTTCGCATGCGAAAAGCCCATAACGCAGCTTGGAAAATAACCCCTTAGATTGTTTGATTTTATTTTCCCTAACTACAGAATTGCCTGGATTGACTCAGACGGATGTAACTATTTACACATTTGTATTGAGATAGTGAATTTGTGAATAGCTACAAAAATGGCTAGAAAGATCCATACTGGGCAAATAGTCACGAGTCACGCCACAATTACTTGGATATCTCTTTTTCAAATGTCGGGTGTCTCGAGCCCCTTTCCAAACTGGGCCTGGATTTAAACCAAGCTTGCTCCCTCGTTCCTGGTAATGACCCAGCAAGCGTTGAACCAAGCAGAAACAGATAAAGCACTTACAGTTGCTTCTTTTTTTTTTTTTTTTACAAATAGTATTATTGATTTTATTAAATCCTATTGAGATAAATATTAGTAAGTTGGCTCTTAAATAAATAATGAAGAGTTGCTTGATTCACATCCTACATTTCTCTGTCGGTATGTTTTTGTACCTCAGTGTGAAATATCCTGTTTGCTGACCTCTCCTATGAAATAAATACGCAACAATAAAAGTAATAACTTGAAAATGCAATTGTGATCTCTCTCTCTCTCTCTCTTTTTCTCTCTCTCTATCTATACATAGAGAGGTAGAAATATTGTATTCACACGGAAGCTGACTAGACAGCTGTTGTTATACACAGAAACTGGCAAAACAGGTTCCCATTTTAAAAGAAATCAATGAGTCTCAGCTGATCTGAAGACATGCTGCGGAAAAGCTTTTAATAGCCAAGAACATCCTGGTGTAATGATGATCTTCAGAAATCCAAACACTCATTTCCCATATGACTTCCAAACTCCAGGAAAAGAAAGCGAACGCGTTCCACCCCCCCACACAGCCCCTTGGAACTTTGCGAATACGGTGAACAGCTCTGTAATGAAGGGGCAATAGGTCACGGCAGGGTTAGCAACTCAATCTTATTTCCCATCATTGTGGAATTAACACTTCTGTAAACAATGCAACTGGGAATGACAGCACGATGCCAGAAAATGCAGAATGGAGCATAACACATCAGAAGAATCTCCCCCATACATTTAGGACTGCTTCCAAAACATGGTGCCTCCACTCAACACGTTCAGAGACCTTTTCTTTCTTTTCTTTGGTCTGATATGGTTCCTCTTTTCTCCTTTTTCTTCCAGCTGAATTGGACCTGGTGCCAGGATCTAACACCATGAACCTTCATATGCAGCTACTCTGGGATTTTTCCCCCTACCCTCCCCACTGTTAAGAATATAAGAACATGCCATACTGGATCAGACCAAGGGTCCATCAAGCCCAGCATCCTGTTTCCAACAGTGGCCAATCCAGGCCATAAGAACCTGGCAAGTACCCAAAAACTAAGTCTATCTCATGTTACTGTTGCTAGTAATAGCAGTAGATATTTTCTAAGTCAACTTGATTAATAGCAGTTAATGGACTTCTCCTCCAAGAAGTTATCCAATCCTTTTTTAAACCAAGCTACAATAACTGCACTAACCACATCCTCTGGCAACAAATTCCAGAGTTTAATTGTGCATTGAGTGAAAAAGAACTTTCTCTGATTACTTTTAAATGTGCCCCATGCTAACTTCATGGACTGCCCCCAGTCCTTCTATTATCCGAAAGAGTAAATAACCGATTCACATCTACTCATTCAAGACCTCTCATGATTTTAAAGACCTCTATCATATCCTCCCTCAGCCATCTCTTCTCCATGTTGCGTCGGAGGTGAACCCTTGGGCCGAGGTGGGGTTGACACAACCCGTAGGTGAGGACCTATGGGTCCCTACCGTCGGCAGGTGGAGTGGGCTGAAAGGCAGAGGCCGCTGGAGCTTCATATATACCAGCCCTCGTTCCCCGCGGGTTGAGCTTTTGGGTGCCAGGGCCGGCAGGACTTAGGTGGGCCTCGAGATGAAATAGCAAGAGAAGTTGGTTCAACCCAGAGACAACAGACGAGGGATGGTATAGTCCTACTCTGGACTGGGTAAGGTTCTGGATCTCAGGTGCCAATGGAACAAAAGCTGACTGAGGGCGCTCTAGCAAAGGTAGGCCGAACCTAATGTCCAAATCCAAGGAGTAGGCTGAAGAGGCATCCAATGGTAGGCTTGAATCAGGGCCTGCGGCAATCCAAGGGCTGTGACAAGCGATGCTCAGGTCTGAACAGGGAAAAGTTAAATATTATAAATCAAAGCGAAGGTCAGGGTCTGGAGATAGGCAACACATGGTCAGGCGAAGCAGAGGTCTGGGTCTGGAGATAGGCTGCACTGCACATTGTCGCCCGCCGCAGCCCCCTGCTTTGCCTAAACCCCACCCAAACTCCTCCCTTTTCCCTAATTTGCATTTTGAAATCGCGACGTGGCAGTCACCGCGTGCGTTAGAGCATTATCGCGATTTGATAACGGCCCGTCGCGATTTGAGGAATAACCCCGTAAGTTAGCTTGTTAACTTAGATAACCAGCTAGGTTCTGAATATTGACCCCTGTGGTATCCTGCCATCAGGACAGAAATGATCCCTGACCAGGGACAATATGAACCAGTACCAAAACCAGAGCCTCGTCCCTGATCCTGTACTTTCTGAAATCTGCATCTTTACTTGACTTATTACCATTCTGTAATTTTTCCCCTTCTTTTCCTATCTTTAATTGGAATCTTGCTGTATATTATTTTGTCAACACATGTAAAATTGTCAATGCAATAAAGGTGTCTGAATCTGAATCTCTGGGCTGCTGTGGCATTCGTTCCAGCTGTTTGTCCCTGGTTTCTGTGTGCATGCTTGCTATAGGGTATGTTTTTAGTTTTCAGCACACTGGCCATGTTTCTATGTAGGATGGGCATAGCTTGATCAGATGAAAAAGAATTCTATTTTTCGATATAATTTGTATATATTTCCCATTCACTTAGCTCTGAGTCCTGTGTTGCTACCTTAAAAGATAAATCATGATACTGTATATCAAATATAATGCTGAAGGGCAGAGACATTATGGTTGCCAAGTATCGGATAGAAAGTATACAAGGCATTCACATTAATTGAGAACCTTTTCGTTACCTTTTGAAAGGCTGCAAAACGGTTCCACCCTTCCAAAATTTGAATCAGTGGGTTATTTTGCGTTTGAGAAATGTTTTGTGATTATTTAGTGAAAACTGCATGTTTGTGGAAATATTTCCAGTGCAAAATTCATCACAGTTTACAACTTCTTCAGCTATTTGGTAGTTTAAAGAAAAAAAAAAAAAAGAAAAAACAAAGGGTTAGGAAAGTCAGCAGGCAAGCACTGCATATTTTACGTTTGTTTGGCTTGTTTGTACTTAACCTTTTTGCATTAATTTTTATGTTTAAAATTAGTCAGCTTAGTTCCACCTTTTGGATTTGTGAATCTTGCTCTCAAATTTACCTGGGTGAACAGTCAACTTTGACCTACTTTGCAGCTGACTTAGGTCAGGATTCATCTAGAAGGCCCACCTAGTAACTCGAGGTGAGGTTTAGGTAGTAGTGTAGGGGTTAGGGGCCACTTTGACATTCAGAGTGAGACGTACGAACAGAACAGTACACTCGTGTGAAGATTTGATGACCTTCGGAGTGAGGAAACTTAGATAAGGATGAGATTTGTGCAATGTTCTCTCAACCTAGAATGATGGACTCTCAACCTGGGTAACAGTCATGTCGCACAGCTTAACGCAAATGAAAATGGTGCAGTTATTTCCCACGTTAAAACTGTGCGATATGGCTTCGCAAATTGCGAAGCCAGCCCACTTGGCCAGAAATCCCGCCCCAAACCCCTCCCCTTTTCTAAATTAGCATCACAGCATGCGTTATGGTGCTTTTCGCATGCATTAAGGCGTTTTTCGCATGCGAAAAGCCCATAACGCAGCTTGGAAAATAACCCCTTAGATTGTTTGATTTTATTTTCCCTAACTACAGAATTGCCTGGATTGACTCAGACGGATGTAACTATTTACACATTTGTATTGAGATAGTGAATTTGTGAATAGCTACAAAAATGGCTAGAAAGATCCATACTGGGCAAATAGTCACGAGTCACGCCACAATTACTTGGATATCTCTTTTTCAAATGTCGGGTGTCTCGAGCCCCTTTCCAAACTGGGCCTGGATTTAAACCAAGCTTGCTCCCTCGTTCCTGGTAATGACCCAGCAAGCGTTGAACCAAGCAGAAACAGATAAAGCACTTACAGTTGCTTCTTTTTTTTTTTTTTTTTACAAATAGTATTATTGATTTTATTAAATCCTATTGAGATAAATATTAGTAAGTTGGCTCTTAAATAAATAATGAAGAGTTGCTTGATTCACATCCTACATTTCTCTGTCGGTATGTTTTTGTACCTCAGTGTGAAATATCCTGTTTGCTGACCTCTCCTATGAAATAAATACGCAACAATAAAAGTAATAACTTGAAAATGCAATTGTGATCTCTCTCTCTCTCTCTCTTTTTCTCTCTCTCTATCTATACATAGAGAGGTAGAAATATTGTATTCACACGGAAGCTGACTAGACAGCTGTTGTTATACACAGAAACTGGCAAAACAGGTTCCCATTTTAAAAGAAATCAATGAGTCTCAGCTGATCTGAAGACATGCTGCGGAAAAGCTTTTAATAGCCAAGAACATCCTGGTGTAATGATGATCTTCAGAAATCCAAACACTCATTTCCCATATGACTTCCAAACTCCAGGAAAAGAAAGCGAACGCGTTCCACCCCCCCACACAGCCCCTTGGAACTTTGCGAATACGGTGAACAGCTCTGTAATGAAGGGGCAATAGGTCACGGCAGGGTTAGCAACTCAATCTTATTTCCCATCATTGTGGAATTAACACTTCTGTAAACAATGCAACTGGGAATGACAGCACGATGCCAGAAAATGCAGAATGGAGCATAACACATCAGAAGAATCTCCCCCATACATTTAGGACTGCTTCCAAAACATGGTGCCTCCACTCAACACGTTCAGAGACCTTTTCTTTCTTTTCTTTGGTCTGATATGGTTCCTCTTTTCTCCTTTTTCTTCCAGCTGAATTGGACCTGGTGCCAGGATCTAACACCATGAACCTTCATATGCAGCTACTCAGGGATTTTTCCCCCTACCCTCCCCACTGTTAAGAATATAAGAACATGCCATACTGGATCAGACCAAGGGTCCATCAAGCCCAGCATCCTGTTTCCAACAGTGGCCAATCCAGGCCATAAGAACCTGGCAAGTACCCAAAAACTAAGTCTATCTCATGTTACTGTTGCTAGTAATAGCAGTAGATATTTTCTAAGTCAACTTGATTAATAGCAGTTAATGGACTTCTCCTCCAAGAAGTTATCCAATCCTTTTATAAACCAAGCTACAATAACTGCACTAACCACATCCTCTGGCAACAAATTCCAGAGTTTAATTGTGCATTGAGTGAAAAAGAACTTTCTCTGATTACTTTTAAATGTGCTAAATGCTAACTTCATGGACTGCCCCCAGTCCTTCTATTATCCGAAAGAGTAAATAACCGATTCACATCTACTCATTCAAGACCTCTCATGATTTTAAAGACCTCTATCATATCCTCCCTCAGTCGTCTCTTCTCCATGTTGCGTCGGAGGTGAACCCTTGGGCCGAGGTGGGGTTGACACAACCCGTAGGTGAGGACCTATGGGTCCCTACCGTCGGCAGGTGGAGTGGGCTGAAAGGCAGAGGCCGCTGGAGCTTCATATATACCAGCCCTCGTTCCCCGCGGGTTGAGCTTTTGGGTGCCAGGGCCGGCAGGACTTAGGTGGGCCTCGAGATGAAATAGCAAGAGAAGTTGGTTCAACCCAGAGACAACAGACGAGGGATGGTATAGTCCTACTCTGGACTGGGTAAGGTTCTGGATCTCAGGTGCCAATGGAACAAAAGCTGACTGAGGGCGCTCTAGCAAAGGTAGGCCGAACCTAATGTCCAAATCCAAGGAGTAGGCTGAAGAGGCATCCAATGGTAGGCTTGAATCAGGGCCTGCGGCAATCCAAGGGCTGTGACAAGCGATGCTCAGGTCTGAACAGGGAAAAGTTAAATATTATAAATCAAAGCGAAGGTCAGGGTCTGGAGATAGGCAACACATGGTCAGGCGAAGCAGAGGTCTGGGTCTGGAGATAGGCTGTAGCGTAGTCAGGCGAAGTGAAGTCAAAGTCCGTGTAATCAATCCGAAGCATGGACAGGGCAGGAACGAAGAAACAGGAACCAGGAACAACGAGGATCAGGAATGAAAAGTAGAGATGGATCTCTTAGTAGCAATGAATACGCGAGTAGCGATGAGACCTATTGCAAAGGCCTGAGCTTAAATACAGTGAAGAGGTTGTCGCCATCATCAGGGGCCATGGCCAGGTTCCCGCCACGGTCACTTTATAAGGATCAGCGACGTGCGCGTGCCTAGGGAGAGGCATGGCGCCGGTAGTGGCGTCTCTCCGCGGGCCACGCGGAGAGGCCCGATGAGCAATGGTATCCTGACCTGGAATGCTGGGGACTATGGCAGAGCCGAAGGCACCGGAGGTGACCCTAAGTCAGAGCTGGCGGCCCACTGCCGCTAGCGAGGAGGAACCAGAGGCTGGATTTCTTGTAAAAAGGTGAGGGGGCCATGCCGCGGGTCTGCCACGGACGGCACGCGTAACACTCCAAGCTGAACAGCCCTAACCTCTTCAGCCTTTCCTCATAGGGGAGCTGTTCCATCCCCTTTATCATTTTGGTTGCCCTTCTCGGTACCTTCTCCATCGCAATTATATCTTTTTTGAGATGCGGCGACCAGAATTGTACACAGTATTCAAGGTGCGGTCTCACCATGGAGCGATACAGAGGCATTATGACATTTTCCGTTTTATTAACCATTCCCTTTCTAATAATTCCTGTTTTTCTTTTTTGACTGCTGCAGCACACTGAGCCGAAGATTTCAAAGTATTATCCACTATGACGCCTAGATCTCTTTCCTGGGTGGTAGCTGCCCCTTGTCTGGCCATTGCAGTGACGGTGCTGGATCAGGGCACATGCACCCGAGACTTTGAATCGGAATACCCCTTAACGATGACCATGACATCTTCATCCAGAGAGAAACGGTGTGAGCACTTCTTCAACCGTAGCTTCCCCAGCCCCGCTGCCCTGGGGACGTGGAAGACATAATCTGGAAATGGAGCCCAGGTCCCTCGGCGGCGTGGCAGCACTGGACCTGCCAGGCCAGCATCTTCTTAGGATTTTGGAGCAGTTTAGGGATGTCCATGTTTTCCACCATGAAGAAAAAAAAAAACACACTAGTAAACATCAAATTGTTGAATTTTCTGAAGAAAACCACTACTAAAATAATCTTTTCCTTTCGCGCAAGCCTTCAAAGCAGGAGCTTGCATGAAGAAAGAATAGGCCAAGCAACATGATTTTCTTTTTTTTTTTTTTTCCCCTTTTGCAAACTGACCTTGCAAGCTAATAAAGTCATCCTGTATTTTTCCACCACTGCCAATTTACAGCGTACAGGAAACTAATCCTGTACAACGACTGCCTTCCTGTATTCAGTTCCTAAGTGCAGCCAAATGGATTTGGTGGCGGAAAGGGGGCTGCCCAGCAGTTCCTGTGCAGCGGCGCTGAGCGCAGCAAGAACTGATAGATGCTTGCTGCTCTTATCGACTTTGACAATGTAATTATGCTCTCGTTTGGTTCCTTTAATTGTACTTTAGGGCTTGAAAAGACAAAAAAAAAAAAGAAAAATCTCCAGCCCAAGGACAAATTAGAAAGTGCATTTTTTTTTATCATGCTAAATGTATGTGGTCGAAACTGTTTATGGCAAAATATGTCTGCCGTCTTCTGCATTCTGGATCTTTTGGTTAAATGTCAGCAGTTGACACGAGGTCCGGGCTCTGTACTGGGCTACTGAAAGTGGGCACTGGTGAGAAAGTCAGATTCTCTTCAGCATTAAAGTGGAAACTGATTATCAGGTAAGGCAGCACAGTGGTGTTTGAACTGGTCCTTGTCCCTTCCTTCCCCCCCGCAGGGGGTTTTCAGGATATGCCTAATGAAAGTGCATGAAATATATTTACATACACTGGAGGCAGTGCATGCAGCTGTATATCATGCAAACTCATTAGGGATATCTTAATAACCTGACTGGTTGGGGGAAGGGGGCGGGACAAGGGGGGGGGGGGGGGAGAAAGACCAGCACGTTTTCAAATAATCTGCACCTGTTTGTCCCATTAATCAGAAAAGTTTATTTAATGAAAAGCCAGGCACCTTCATCGGGAGCGTAAATCATTAAGCCTTAGAATAGTTGTTTAAGCCAGCGGTTCTTAAAACAACCATCCATCCAGTCTGGTTTTCAGGATGTCCACCATGAGCATATACGTGAGATGAATTTGCATGCACTGCCTGGAGAGTCCTGATAACTGATATTTCTATTTTTTTTTTAAATTTTTTATTTATGCCATTTCAAAATACAAAAAATATAAATTTTAGGAATACAGATACATTTATAAACTATATACCATTACAATATTTAAATGGAGATCATATTTCAAGTCTGTATATTAAGGGGTAATCCCCAGGATAAGAAGATGCATTAATAAGCGGTTAAAGGTAAATTTAGGGAATTAACCCCTCTTAACAATTGAAAATAAGAGATTCACATAGTATATATCTTCTTTGGCTCAGATCCTGTAGCTAAAGTCTCACGGGTATGAGAATAGAGAAAGGATCATAATTGTGATATTTCATAAAATATATATTTCTGATTTTGATACAGTAGCTCACATCTACATGGGAATTTTAGGGTCATTTTACCCCCCTTGTTTTACTGCAAGAAATTTCCTCCTCCTCCTCTCGCGTGAATCTAGAGAAGTCGGGGTAGATCCAAGTTTTTTCCCCATGAAAAGTTCCGTTCTATTTCGCATGTAGAGGTGAAAAACTGCATCTCTATCTGAAGCGAAAACGAAAGAGACATGCAAAGTAGATCCCATAGTAATAATTGTTTCAGAGGTAGCCTCAATAATTGCTGTTAAGTTTAATGAGGTTTCTCCTGGTTTGCCATCTGATGGTATGGGTCCCTTTGCTGTAGTATAATATATCTTAGAGAAAGCTGGCATAGCTTGTTGTGGCATTTTTAATACTTGACTTAAAAATTCCTTGAACATATCTTGAGATGTTATTAATGGATGTCTAAGAAAATTCAATACTCTAAGATTTAGATATTTCAATGAGTTTTCGATAGCTTCAAGCCTCTTATCATATAATATCTCAGTTTTTGTAAGTCTTTGATGAGAACTTTCCAAGTTAACCATTCTCGCTTCCATCTGCTCTCTTTCTTTATCCGACTTTAGAATAGAGATTTCAATATCTGATATTTCTATTTTTTAATCAATAAAGTTTTTTATTTTAAAAAAAGAATGTTGCTCAGCACTTTTTACACTGCAAGGTTGAGATCTTGGGCAGGATGGATGGCCTGTCATACTGAAATAAAAACATAGCTGCTCTAGAACACTCGTAATCTGTTGTAAAGAAGTGCATGTGCCTTTCAATTATGTTCAAGAGTTGAGTAGCCTCTAGTGTAGAAACTGTAGAATGTTCTGAGCAGTTCCAGGAGACTAGCTCAAAGCAAAACTGACCCAGCATGAGGAACTTCATCCTGCAGAATTTCCTTTTCCAGGAAATGTCTTGGTTTATCAACTAAGAATAACTATTTTCTCTGCTGTTCCTGAAGGAAAGTTAAGATAGTTTGAAGGCCTAAGCACTTAAGGAAATCCCTGGATAAGTGAGATAAAGGCACATCAGCCCATGGAGGTCGTGCTGAATTCCTCTCTTACCAACTGAGAACCTGCATTCTATCTTGGGCCTGGTACATCTGAATGTGTGCCCATTGGGATATATCAATTGTTGTTGTTGCTGTTGTTTAATAATGAAAGTTATCAGTCTTCACTATGAAAGTGCTGGTGGGTGGGGATCTGTAAATATCTGTAAATAAACTTTGCACTGTGTGGAACTCCTACTATGGCTGTTCGTTTGGACGTTTTGCAAGATACCAGTCTGGGAGTGAAAGTTTCTGGACAGGACAGGAGAGCTAACCCCTCATCTACAGAGGGGTCTGGATTACCCTTTCCAGTGAGAGAATTCACCCCTTCCCCTCCCTCCCACCCCAGTCCACTACCATCCAATATCAGAAAGAAACCCCCAGACCCTTGTAACTAAGACATAGCCCCAACCTGCGGTCACTCAAGTATCAGTGGTTCTGTAGGGTATGACTCAAGTTTCAAGAAATTGTTTTCACTCTGCATGTTGCGTTCATGCCTCTTCTCGCCCCTCGCTCCACCCTCTCTACCTGGGATGCGACTCCCTTTGGCTCTGACGGACAGATGAGGCCACGGCTTCGCCTCTTGGTCCCGGTTCCCCCGGGCTGGCCTGATGCTACGGAGCCGCCATGTTCCCGATGACGTAAGGGCGCACGCGCGCGCTCCAGACTTTGTACCACCAAGGGCGTGAACCTCAGGGACGTCCCCCCGTAGTGACATCATCCATTTGTTCTTTAAAGGTCTTTGTTTGCTAACCTCTAACGAGTTAGCAAGGAACTCCGGGACTTGCTTCGGCTGTCCATGATACTTGCACCAACGATCCGAGTCAACCAGGGAACCCGTCTCCACTGCTCGGCCTTTTCAAACTTACCAGGAGTACCCGCTCCACAGGGGCTCCGCTTTCTCTTCTTGATTTCAGATTGCCAGAACACTCGGAAAACTCCTCATTGCCTGGAGGCAATCGCAGACGTGAACACAGTGAGTTCTATTACATAGGAATCGGTACTCGCTCCATGAGGGTCTACATTCCTATTTGCTCTGAGGACTCCCTTCCGTCCATGACGTTATCGCAGGTACAGAGATCAAGAGTTTCATTGGCAAGACTACAGATAGGAATTGGTACTCGCTCCATGAGGGCCCATGTTCCTAGAATCTTATACAGCTATTGTGAGTTCTTATTACAGACTGTTTGTGGGAACCAGTGCTCGCCTACGGCTCCTGTTCCTGCATGTACTGAAGACTCGCTGTGGCATAGAGACCATTGCAGACATCTACTATTGTGAGTGTACCATCTTGTATCCAGTATACCCTGTCTACTCACTACTTCTAGTCTCTCACTACAGCTCAGGACCCAGAGATTATATTCCAGTATCAGAAGGACTTCAGCTTTGCCAGACACAACGACTCACTACTGCCACCCTTGGCGGTCCAATTTTGTGTTTATCTCATATTCTAGCCTAGTCAGTGGTTCCTCTCAGGAGCTCCTCCTGGGGGTGCTGTCATCTGCCATAGGTCCAGAGATTCACCATTTTCTCCTTGGTCATTCTTTTCACTATTGTCACCTTGTGGGAGTCAACCACTACAGACCACTAACTCCGCTCACGGAAGTATTATATAGACAGCTACTCCTCTTTCTCTGAGACTTGCCAGCAGCTTATATATATATATATACAGATTGCTACTCCATAGCGGGGGGCATGATAGATTGCTATCTCAGTAGCGAAGTACTATATACCTATTGCCAACTCCTCTCCCTTGGAGAGTTGATCCATAACAGATTACTACTCTTTAGCAGATTGGTAACAGCTTGCTACTTCCTTCCTTACAGGAGTATCTACAACAGTTTGCTAACAGATCTACAGCTAACTCCTCCCCTCTGGAGGAGCAGGTCATGTCATATCGCTACTCCTTCCCTTTTCAGGAGAACAGCAGAACAGTTTGCCAACTCCGCCCTCCTGGCGAAGTGAGTGACAGCAGATTACTAACTTCTCTCCTCTGGAGGAGGCGAGCGTAATAGATTGCTGGCTCCTCCCCTCTGGAGAAGGAGAGCGTAACAGATTGCTAACTCCGCATTCCTGGCGGGGTAAGCATGACAAACTGAACCGAATCGATATGGACTTGCTCCAGTTGGTGGCTGCTAGGACTATTTCTTTCACATTTGTGTGATTAAGATGACTACCTTGATGAACCTTTTCCACATGAAAGGAAACAGTAGAACTAGGGGTCATGAAATGAAAATCCAGGGGGAGAAGACTAAGAACCAACATAAGGAAATATTTTTTCATGGAGAGTGTGGTGGATGCCTGGAATGTCCTTCTGGAGGAGGTGCTAAGGACGAAAACTGTAAACAAATTCAAAAGGGCATGAGATAAACACTGTGGATCCCTTAGGCTTGAGGATAATAATGAAGAAAGGGGTACATGGGGGTAACCTGCACGGAGCAGCAGTTAGTACCCTTAACCCGAAGGCATGGGGGATTTCTCTACCCTTAACAATTAGCCTTAATGATTTAGACACAATTGCAACTTTGCTTTGATGGTAGGGCAGTGAAAAAAGGGTATTGGATTCTGAAAACAGCCAATGCTGAGTCCTGACTTTTAGGGTTTGTGACACTTTTACATTGACATTGGGGATAAAGCTTCTGCGACCAGGTCCAGAAGGAAAGAACGTTCAAGCAGCATTGTCTGAATTATCGGAAAGGCCGTTCACCATGTTAAATTGTTTCAGTAATTTTGTTATTGGGTTTGACAGTTGCTTGGTTTGGCTTGTACGTATTTCTTTCCTTAACATAAGGCATGGGGGGGTAACTTGCACAGAGTGGCAGTTACTGTCCTTGGCGGACACTTGGGGGTAACCTGCATGGAAGAGCAGTTGCTGCCCTAGGAATCTTGCTGGGCAGACTGGATGGACCATTTGGTCTTTTTCTGCTGGCAATGCTATGCTACTATGTCATGTTACTCTATTACATAATAGATTAGATTGGAGCAATCAACTTTGCCTCCAGGGTGATGCAATAGGACTGAGAAGGCAGGAAACAAATTGTTGTGGTTTACTCCGCAGAAGTTTCTAAATTTGATTTTCAAGCTTTTCTAGATACCTTGCCTGTCTTCAGATAAATAAAAAATGATAAAAAAAAAGTAATAGATGTGAATGCAGACGTAGCTGTATTATTAAACAATTGAATAATAAATCTCAAATGGTCTCACTGGATGGGTTAGGTTTACTATGTTACTATGCTCACTTTTAGTTAGATTTCAGTTTGCAGTTTTGCAGAATAGCTCAAAATCATTCCACTCAAATTCCTCTCCAGACCTACCTTCTTTTCTGGATCCTATTTTCTATATCATATGTCAATAGAATGGGATCATTTCTGTTTGCATTGTCAGTTCTGTTGATGAAGCTACTGTACATATATATATATATATATATATATATATATATATATATATGTATGTATGTATATATAGCAAGAAAAATCATGAAGGAAAATTCTGATGTTAGTAAATCAACACCATCTTGGATTACATTGTTTTGACCATTAGAGCTTACAAATCTCCTGACTTGACTTGCTGCAACGTTATAGGAAAGGTCAAAGACTGAGCAGGGTTCACATGGTGTTCTCCAGGGAACAGTGCATGATAGCTTCCAAGCGGTGGCTGTCATTATTGTTAAGCGTTTATGAGAAATTACAAGGGCTATTCTACTAAAATGGATTTCTTTCTCTGCAGTAGTGTCTACTGAAGGTCGAGCAGAAGATGTGGTTAGGAATTCAGTTGCCATGACGAGACAACACAAAAATAAGTTGGTTCTTTCTTTTTTTTTTTCCTTTTTATAATGCAGTTGGTTCTCCGTGGCATTTGATATAGGTGCAGTGCTTTCTTTTCAGTCAAATGTCTTCATTTAGGTCCAAATGGAAAGCCAAATGATGCATATTGCACTAATTTCTCGAAGTGCTAGATTTGTTGTTTCGTATCACTTGTGATGGAGCCATTTACAGGGCGATTCATGATACTGCTCCATAGGAATATCGTGTAATTCCTTGAACTGAGCTTGCAGTTGTACATATATGGAGTTTGGATAAGGTAAGACGAATAGAAGTTGATAACTTAAAGGATGCTTGTGTTCTTGGAAGAGAGAATGCAAGTCCACTGCCACTGATCTCAGTGACTTTAGTAGGCAGCAACTCCGGCACCTCGCTTGCTATTCTGCTAGTGTAAATCACCATGGTGGGTGAGGGAAGGGGATCAGCTCTGCCTCAGGGGGCCAAGCAGCACCCTTAAGAGGTGATATTTCCCAAACTGGCTAAATATATATATATATATATATATATGTTTTAACATATGGACAAGTTTTCAGGTTAGTATGGCCATGCTTTGCAGAAAATACATTGATTTTTGTATTGCTAATGCACTCTATACATAAGTAATATATTCTTTCTTTTTAATTCTCCTCTCAAATATTACTGGCTGGGAATGTCATGTGATTTCTCATAATTTTCTGCCATGGCCTGAGTAATGATATTCTAGTTCCTCTTTTCTCGGCTGTGGCGTGATCTATCTTTATGGTACATTTTCCCTCCAAGTTCTTAATTATTACCAGCATCTTTCTTTAAAAAAATAAAATAAAATTCTTTTAAGGTGGTGCTCAGCAAGGAAGAAGTTAAAGTATAGCTCTTGCATGGTTAATTATCCTGCAGATTAAACTTTTTAAAAATTATCTACTTTCAAAAATATTTTTTAATCCTGCTGGTGGACTAACTGTTGAGGATTTCACTTTATAGAGAAACTAAGGAAAATCTAAAAATCCAACCTACTGAAGAGAAATTGGTGTCTCCTGATTGTCGTTGTGCAGTAGCAAGCTGTCTACACATCTTGCTGGGGGGAGGAAGCCACTGCAGCTTCCTTGTCTGAAGGTGGTTGACTGACGCTGATTCCTGAGTGTTTACCCCCAGGAGAGAAAAACCTCACCATGATGTGGAGGCAGTTCCGGGCACTTGGCTGGCTGGACCCAATGTTTCTAGTTCTTTGCTGCCAACAGTTGGAATAAGGAGGTTGGAGGGAGCTTCCTTGTGGAGAGAAGTGGAATTATTGACAGTGGCAATCAGACTTGAAACTTGGGAATTATTTCTCCTACCACCTGGATCCCCTCCTTTACCCTCCCTGCTCCTGGAGGATCGCGCCCGTGCGGTGCCTCGGGCCTCTTCCTCCTTTTCGGCTGCTGGAGCCTGAATGATGTCATCAGGCACTGACAGCAGAGGAGAAGGAAGCAGCTCATGTGGCAAGGCTGAGATCCTCTAAAAACAGGTCTGGCTGGGCTGCCATGGAGCCCGGTCCCACAGTGGCCAATGAAAGGCTGCCCAGAACCCATCCTGCGGCAGCCAAAGAAATCCAGGACCCCGCTGCTGAAAATGAGACCCTAAATGCTGTCCTGCCAGCGTGCATGGGAGAGTGCCTGCCTGCCTATGTGTGTGTGTGAGAGTAGTACCTGCCTATGTGTGTTTGTGTGTGTGAGAGAGAGACAGTACCTATGGGTGAGAGCGTGCCTTCTTGCCTACCTGTGTGTTTCAGTGCCTTCCTCTGTGTGTGTGTGTGTGTACGTATGCCTGCGTATGTGTTGCACGGGCTGGCTGCACGGCTTACCCCGCTTACCGGCACGACCGGGCCCCCGTCAGGCTCCCTCCTCGCTATGGGGGAATCCCCATCACTGTTCTCCGTGGGCCCTCCCCGCTCGGGGCGCTGACATGGATGCTGGCTGACCCATGTGTCGGCAGGCCCCCTAGGTGCGCGCACACGCGCGCGTCCCCACCTCTTAAAGGGCCAGCGGCAAGAGAGTGCCGCTGGCCCGGGGAGATGACGTCAGGGCCAGGGCTTTATTTAACCTGAACCATGGCAGTCTGGATTGCCTCTGCAACAGGTCCTTCTCCTCGTGAGCTGCTGGTTGCTGTGTGTTCCTGCCTCCGTGTCCTGGTCCCTGCGCCTGTCTCCCGCTTGGTTTGTCTTTTGACCTCGGAACGTCTCTCGGATTCTGCTTGTCTGCCGCCCGTCCTGACCTCGGAACATCCCTCGGATTCTGCTTGTCTGCCGCCCGTCCTGACCTTGGAATGTCTCTTGGATTCTGCTTGTCTGCCGCCCATCCTGATCTCGGAATGTCTCTCGGATTCTGCTTGTCTGCCGCCCGTCCTGACCTTGGAATGTCTCTTGGATTCTGCTTGTCTGCCGCCCGTCCTGATCTCGGAACATCCCTCGGATTCTGCTTGTCTGCCGCCCATCCTGATCTCGGAATGTCTCTCGGATTCTGCTTGTCTGCCGCCCGTCCTGATCTCGGAACATCCCTCGGATTCTGCTTGTCTGCCGCCCGTCCTGACCTCGGAACATCCCTCGGATTCTGCTTGTCTGCCGCCCGTCCTGACCTTGGAATGTCTCTTGGATTCTGCTTGTCTGCCGCCCATCCTGATCTCGGAATGTCTCTCGGATTCTGCTTGTCTGCCTCTCGTCCTGACCTTGGAATGTCTCTCGGATTCTGCTTGTCTGCCGCCTGTCCTGATCTCGGAATGTCTCTTGGATTCTGCTTGTCTGCCGCTCATCCTGACCTTGGAATGTCTCTTGGATTCTGCTTGTCTGCCGCCCATCCTGATCTCGGAATGTCTCTCGGATTCTGCTTGTCTGCCGCCCGTCCTGACCTTGGAATGTCTCTTGGATTCTGCTTGTCTGCCGCCCGTCCTGATCTCGGAACATCCCTCGGATTCTGCTTGTCTGCCGCCCATCCTGATCTCGGAATGTCTCTCGGATTCTGCTTGTCTGCCGCCCGTCCTGATCTCGGAACATCCCTCGGATTCTGCTTGTCTGCCGCCCGTCCTGACCTCGGAACATCCCTCGGATTCTGCTTGTCTGCCGCCCGTCCTGACCTTGGAATGTCTCTTGGATTCTGCTTGTCTGCCGCCCATCCTGATCTCGGAATGTCTCTCGGATTCTGCTTGTCTGCCTCTCGTCCTGACCTTGGAATGTCTCTCGGATTCTGCTTGTCTGCCGCCTGTCCTGATCTCGGAATGTCTCTTGGATTCTGCTTGTCTGCCGCTCATCCTGACTTCGGAACGTCTCTCGGATTCTGCTTGTCTGCCGCCCATCCTGATCTCAGAATGTCTCTCGGATTCTGCTTGTCTGCCGCTCGTCCTGACTTCGGAACGGCTCTCGGATTCTGCTTGTCTGCCGCCCGTCCTGACCTCGGAACATCCCTCGGATTCTGCTTGTCTGCCGCCCGTCCTGACCTTGGAATGTCTCTTGGATTCTGCTTGTCTGCCGCCCATCCTGACCTTGGAATGTCTCTCAGATTCTGCCTGTCTGCCACCCGTCCTGACCCTGGCCTGCTGATCTCTCCAACGCGTCACGTCATTGGATCTTCTTCAACAGGAACCCCTCGCCTAAGTCCTGCCGGCACCCAAGGGCTCAACCCTTGGGGGAACGAGGGCTGGTATAGGTGAAGGTCCAGTTTGGGTTCCTGATACAACCTGCGGGGCCTGTGGGGCCTCCCCTACAGGTAGCGGCAACCCCGCCTCGGCTAAGGGTCCACACCCCGGCTGGCACCAGCTAACAGTGTGAGAGAGTTGCCTTCCTGCCTGTCTGCGTGTGGTTCCACTATTACAAATGGACGGACCTTGGAGCAGAGTTGGGGGGGCAGACCTGAGGCAGAGCTTGGGTAGCCTCCCCAATCAAAAAGGTGTCCCGCTGCCCTTGAACTAAGGAGATGGAAGACTTTGCTTTACAGATAACAATTTAGTGAGCGACAATGGCTGACTGAAAAAGAAAATAAATTTAGAAATTTAAAGAACAGTTAATACTCTTAAAGTCTCAAATATCTCGGATAGTCAGTTGTTTAAACACTACATGATTGAAATGTTTCAAATATCTAAAAAACGCCTGCTTCCATTCTCCAAGGTATTTTATCTGCTTATTACGTTGATCGAGATAAATCTCAAGGAAATTCAACAGATGTGGCTTTAAACCTCACACAAGAACTGGAAAGGTCTATACACGCAGCGTCCAAAAAACAATTTGACTTGAATTACTTGTCTTTCCAAACCTGTACTCAAGATGAGTTACAAATTCAGATCCAATAGGTAGGTCCTTCCCAAGAGGACTCTTAATCTAAGTTGACGCTCGAGGCAAAGGAGGGTGAAGTGTCTTGCCACAAGGGCATCAAATGTGGGATCCGAACCCTGGCTTTTCTGAGCTTTAGCCCCCAGCTCTGCCCAGCGGGCTGCCCTTTCACTTCTTAGTTAACAAAGAATGTTGTTAGATCTGGACAGAGACGGACTCATAGTACTGATTTTTCCTTTAAACTATGCCTGTAAAGGTAAAGCTAGATGTAAGGATTCGGTTAAATTACTTTTTTCAATTCCCAGAAACTACCTGCTTTCTTGTCTGGGGGTAGTCTAAGGAAGCTTAAATTGCTGAATATATTCATACATGGGAACCTTTGATTTCCAGTCGCCCTGAGATTGCCATGGATTAGTAGGGGTGGGAAGGAGGGTTCACAAACTCTCTTCTCTCTCTCATACACACACACACACACACACATGTACTCACTCTCTGTCATACACACATATTTTCAATCTCTCTCACACACATGCTCTCTCATTCACATGCTTCCTCTTACATATGCTCACACCCACACATACACTCCCTCTTTCTCACACAAACATGCTTCAACTCACACAACATTACCTCTCTTATACACACATGCTCTCTCTCTCTCATTCACATGCTCCTTCTTTCACACCCATGCACATACATCCACTCCCTCTCTCTCTCTCACACAGAATCCCCCCCCCCCCCCCTCATGTACACATGCTCTCTTACACACAAACACTCCTTCTCTCTCATACACACATACTCTCACACACACGCTCCCTCCGGGTCAAATCCGGAGAGTTCCCAGGTATGAGTATGTTCACAGTATTCCTAGTAGCTCTAGCTTACTTGAGCTCTAATGAATATCCGAGGGAAACAGTCTGGTAAACTATGAAGTAAACATGGTTTAATTGCAGTCTGCTCTTCTGGTTTAACCTTCGTGGCTTAGCATTAGGATCAGATGTCCCTGGATGGCATTTTGGATAGCTGTATTTGTATGCCTACTGAGAATTATACTACAGCCACCTGATTATTTTATAATTTATTACCGCTTGACTTCCCCTTCCTGCAAACCTGGAAGATTTACTCTTGAAATAGATCATTTTTATGTTGCTTGGAAGATGCGATTTGTTAATTATGTCCAATTCACGATGGTATGATTTGTTAATTAACTATCTAATATGAATGAGATTCCCTGTGCACAACTGAATGATCTGTTATCTTTAACCGAGACTGTGTCTTGATGTATGTCAATTGATAAAAGAGAAAGGAAAGGAAAAAAATAACAGTGATAACCTCTTGCTTTCACTTTCCTATCGCTGCAAATTGACTGGTAATCTGTTTTTTATTGAATATTTTTGAACAAGCTACCTATGGCCTTCTTTCACTTTGATCCTTCCTCGAATTACTATTTCATTTTCAGCTGCTTAACTTTCCTCTCTGCTCCCATTTTTCCTTGACTGAAACTTGCAGAATTCCATGTTAAAGTTCACAGAACATCGGTTTAAAGGAGCCCTGGTCACGTCGGACATGTGAGATTCGATTTTACCTCGGGGAATGTAACGGGCAAACAGAGTTTTCCTATTCATACAAAATGTATGTAATGTGCAAATGCATTGCCCTAGGTTAAGAACTGTGTGAAAACATTTTGGGGTAGATTTTATAAATTTGCGCGAGCGCGAACAAAAGTACGCTGGATTTTATAAGATACGCGCGTAGCCAGGGTCGGCGCGCAAGGGGGTGCACATTTGTGCAACATGCGCGCGCCAAGGCCGGCGCGCGCTGCCTGTTCCCTCCAAGACCTCTCCAAAATCGGAGCAGCCGCGGAGGGAACTTTCTTTCCACCCCCCCGCACCTTCCCCTCCCTTCCCCTACCTAACCCACCTCCCCGGCCCTATCTAAACCCCCCCTACCTTTGTTGCCAGATTTACGCCTGCCGAAAGCAGGCGTAAATCTGCGTGCACCAGCGGGCTGCTGGCGCGCCATCACCCGACCCGGGGGCTGGTCCGGAGGCCTTGACCACGCCCCCGGGCCGGCACCACGCCCATGGCCCCGCCCCAAACCGCCCCTGACCCTGGACACGCCCTGGACACGCCCTCCCCGCCCCTTTTACGAAGCCCCGGGACTTACGCGTGTTCCGGGGCTCTGTGTGCGCCGGCGGCCTATGCAAAATAGGCGCGCCGGCACGTGAGTGCCCTGCACGCGTAAATCCGGCTGGATTTACGCGTGCAGGGCTTTTAAAATCTGGCCCATACTGTTTTCTTTTTTAATGAATATTAAAACACCTGGTCTTTTAGGGTGGGGAACAAGAGAAAGGCAAAGAGGCCCTGTTGTGCTGTGCGGCTTCTCTCTTTCTTTGCTGTTAGGCAGCATGGGCTCCAGCAGCCACTCTTCATGTGTAAGGATCTGTTGCTGAGCGCTCCTCTGGCCTGCAGGCAGCACTGGGAACCACTTGAACTGTCTGGCTAGTCCTCCCAACTCTGTGCTCCTTGCTTCCTCCCAGTGGCCATCTGGTTTCCTGTACAGATTTGTACTTATACTGAGGCAGTCCCAGTCAGCAGTAAATTACCAGAACTGGGTCCTACCTTCCAGCCCTCGTGCTCTGGCTCCGCTCCTGTATCCAGAAGACTTCAGCTTCTACATTCAGTGCTCCTGTTTGTTTTCTTTACTGGGTGCCTGGATTTCTGGTTCATTCCTGCTTCTTACCCTGCTGCAGGCTTCTCATTCCCTGTCCGTGTTGGGGGGACTTTCCTGGTTTTAATGCCTTGCTGTCCACCAGCACTGGAGGGTTCAGCCTGAAGGGAAGGTGACTGGCCTGGGCGGAAATCCACCTACCATTAGTGGCCTGGATATGGCTTTCCTGGGATTAGGCCACTCATTTCTTGCACAGCACACAGCTTCCTTAACTTCTTCACGTGCTTAATGAGATAGACTCTGGTCTGTCGACACTAATACAGCTCCGCTGTTTGTCTTCTACCTGGAATTCTGGTCTTTGGCTCTTGCAGGAGTTTCCTATTTCCATGTAGTACTGGGGCGGAGGAGATTGGTTTGTAGATTTCATATATTTTTAGTGTACTTAGGGCTAATTTTACAATGGTTTGGCTAGGGCTAATTTCTGCAAGTAACTTGTACATGCAGATTTTTAGCCGACATTTTCAAAGCAAACCTATGTGCATAAATTTGCTTTGAAAATGGTGGGTAATTGGCCTGGTGTGCATACAGATTAACTTGCACAAAGTTGCTCCTCCATTTCAAAGGGTATAACTTGTGTGGGTTTACTTCCCCACATACTTTAAAACATTTTATGGTTTCAGCCGCAATGCACCTTCCCTGAGCCATGGTTTCACCTGCTGCATAGTCTCCCCTCCACCAGGAGCTCTCAGCAATGGGTGTAGCTCTTTGAGTCCTTGTATCAAAAAAGCATCCTTCATACCCTTTCTTCTTCAGACCACTCAGGCAATCAGACTCTTGCCTCAAATCCTCACTCTTGTCCCAAATCTTCAGGGATACCAGGGGTACGCCCTTCCCTTCAAACTGGTCAAGTCAAAGTCTAAAAATCCTTTAATGCAATGCAAAATGTGATGAGGAGAGGCCCATCCAAAAATAAGCTTGGAAGACACATCGTTTCACACTCAGCTTTTCTGGTGTGGGGAATCAGAGGACCTAGACCACAAAGTAAAAGAGATTTTAGGAAAGAATTGTGCATCATAACAGTTGTGAGGTTTGAGTACTGGTTTGATGTGATGCTTCTGGTGAAACCTGGGTAACAAAGACAGGAGTTAAATTCAGAAAGTGTAACAGAGTACCGTAACAAATGTTGTATTGGTTTGTATGATTTAGCTGCAAGAAAAGAAATACAAAGAAGCTAGAGCTTTCAGAGCTAACACAGATTTAAATAGAAAAAGTGAAAGGTCTGCCTCAGGGATCGATTCTTGGACCAGGGACTTTTGGCAAGTCTTGGAAAGGTCAGGAGTCCCCCCAAGACTTGCCAAAAGTCCCTGGTGGTCCAGCAGGGGTCCTGGAGCAATCTCCTGCACTCGGGCTGTCGGCTGCCGGTATTCAAAATGGCGCTGATAGCCTTTGCCCTTACTATGTCACAGGGGCTACCGGTGCCATTGGTCGGTCCCTGTCACATGGTAGGAGCACAAGATGGTGCCGGCCATCCATTGTTCCTACCATGTGACAGGGGCCAACTAATGGCATCAGTAGCCAGCAGGGGCTGCCTTAAATAGGCCCTCCTTGCTGACGTGTACATCCGGGAATCGTGGGAAGTTTTCCCACCGCGGCCCCTTTAAGTGTTGTGGGGAGCCGCGCGCGCGCACCTAGGGAGGGCTGAGGTTGGCAGTGCAGCGGCGGTAGTGCCGGCTCCCCGCCGCGCAGAAAGATAAGCAGCAGTGGCGGCTCCGGGGTATAGGAGGCCAGGCAGGGCCAGTTCGGGGGGGTAAGTGTGGCTGGCCGTGTGGTGCCGGGGCCAGCCATCACAACATCACCTCGGGCTTAGACTACTGCAAATTGGCTCTTCACAGGCTTCCACTGCAATCTGTTCAAAATTTGTCTGCATCACCTAATCTTCCTTCAACATCCTTATCATCATGCAATCCCTCTGCTCAAGTTTCTGCATTGGCGTCCTGTCCGCTTCCTCATACAGTTCAAACCTCTCTTCCTTGCCTAAAAACGTGTTCATTCTGCAGCTCCTCTTTACCTATCTTCTATTCTCTCTCCCTGCACCCTTCCTTGTGAATGCCATTCATTAAGCAAGTTGCCGATACCTGTGTCCTTCTCCTCCACTGCCAGCTCACACGTTCTTCTTTGATGCACCGAATGCCTGGAATGGACTTCCCGAGCCGGTGTCTCGTGCTCCTTGTCTGATCGTGTTCATCTTTTTAAAGCTCCCCTCCAATAAATGCTCTTTCCAAAGACTCAGAGATGGATTTAGGGTTTTGGTGCCTCTCAGCCCTGTCGACTCCTGTTACCCTCTCTCCCCGGCTGGACAACAGGGAGCAGAAGGGTCTAAGGCACAGTGGCAGCTCAGGGTTAGATTCTGTGGAAAAGAATTACACATTCTGAAGCAAACCAGCAACCATGTTCATCTTTTATATATTACATTATAAAAATAAATTGGCTTTACAGTATATTTATTGGTATAACTGATTTCATTTGTATTGGGTGAAGAAAAGTGATCTCAAGAATCCGTACAGGGAGGAGACTTCAGGGATGAGAAGGAGGAAAGGAGGAGGAGGATCAGACAGAGGGTGAGGAGAAAGGAGGAGGAGTGTGAGAAGGAAGGAGGAATAGGGATGGGGAGGATGAGAGCTGAGGAAGAGGAGGGGGGAGTAGGAAGGGTTGGAGAAGTGGGTTTCATGATCTGAGGGAGGAGAGGTAGAAAGGAGGTTCCAGGATTTGGGGGTTAGAATCCAAGATCAAGGCAGGGAGGATCTGAATCGCAGTGGGTGGGGAGGAAAGGAGGGAGGGGTCCCCACCATGCTCTGGGGTCTTGCTTCTCCTTTCATCCCCCTCGCTGACATCCCATCAAATATGACATTTACTTATACACTTGGAATCAATCCTTTGTCTCTCACATACACACACACAAATACTGCCCCCTACCCTTATTCCCCTCCCTAAAACAGACTTACATTCCCCAGCTCACCCCCCTCTCATCTCCCCACTCTGCTCAGATGCTCCTAATATCTCAAAATGATCACCTTTGTTCTGTCTGTTGCAGGGTCACTCCCTCCCGTCTCCTGTCCCGCGGACCCTGACTGGGATTAAGAAGCAGGGAGCTGGCTGAAAGGCAGCAAATCATCAGCCAGCCTGCTGTACCCCCCCGATTTGTTGGCACCCTAGGTCCAGGCCTAGTGTGCCTACTGACAAATCCAGGCTTGAATAGATGCTTATTTCTCATGTACGTTTGTCTTGACGGGATTGTAAGCTCCATGTAGCAGGGACTGTCTTTATGTGTATGGGTACAGCACTATGTATGGTTTAGTAGCACTTTAGGAATGATAAATAGCATTAGTAGTAGTTTGGCCTCGAAGGGGTCCAGCAAACTTTGCTTCCAAAATATCTAAGGAGTTCTATTAAGTCTGTTTATAACAAGATGGCTAGCAACCCCATCTGGGTAAAGCCATGTAGATTTATTTTCACCTTGGGTTGCAACCTTCACCCATCCGGCCATCATCCCATTATAAATGAATTTTGCAAGCCCTGAATGGGATTGCACTCGCTCTATACTAAATATTCTTATGAAGTCTAAATCAGGGTGCCCCCAAGTCAAGAATGGATTAACGATGGTGTCGTGGAAGCACCGGCCAGCGATTCCTGGCTGAAAGAGCACCCGAAATAAGACAGGAGAAGAGGAGGTGGATCTGAGCCATGGACCAGCATTTTTCCCAGCACGATAAAGAGAAAGACAGAGAAGCCAATTCAGCTGTCTGTTAAATATTTTCTGGAGTTATAGGTACAGTGGGGTAGGGTAGGCAAAAGTTCTCAGGGAGCTAAGAAATAAGCAGGGGGTGAATTAACGATGCGAGTGGGAGATTAGAGTTGAGGGCTCTGAAATTTCATGGATCGGGGGAACAAAATTCCTTAAATAAACTCTGCCCTCAGGAAGCGGAGTACTTGTTAATTAAATCATTCTATGCCGCAAATTGTTGCCCATGAGATGGAGACATGCAAGGGGTTTCCACCCCAGAGATCTTATATCCTGAAAATAAAGCATTAGTTGCTAACCCGGGTACCAGTCCCACTTTATCTTTGACGGAGACAGTGTGTCTCTGCTTGTTGTTGTTGTTCACCGGGCCTATGCTTCAGGCTGAACTGTGATTCCTGCTGTTCTGCCTGGATCGTAATGTCAGCCTGTGCTTTAAAACCTATTCCCGTGTGTCACACTTTGATTACTTGGGGAAAGGGACAGCATTTGGCTTCCATTTATTGTGTAATTCTCAGTGACTATTATGGAAACAGCCGTTGACCCATGGCCCATTTCTATATCTACATGACCAGACTAATAATGCCCTGATCAGCCTCCTGGAAAAAAACAGGCACCTCCCCGAGGACCCTTGATCATTGAAGTATCGCAGCCAACCTTCAGCTATGATAAAAAAAAAAAGGACAACAAGAGAAAAGCAAATAGTAGTAAAATCAGAAAGCGAGGGCAGCGATATCCTACTGTAAACTGAAAGCAGAGACAAGAGAAAACCCGAGCAGCAGAGCAGCACCGCGTGATTAATTAGTGAAAGTAATCAGGCCTGTGATATCTTAGAAAACTCCAGTGCCCTTGCTTGCTTCTCTGTGGTAGCTGCCTTTTTGTTTGGCTGCTGCTGCTGTGGTGGAGCGAATGAGGGCCTGAGGGGGTGGTTGCCATGGGCCGGTAAGAGAATGCCAGTCAGGAATGAGTGATGAGGAGGAGGAGGAGTGTCCGTGGCAGGTCAGGGGGAGGCTGGTGGATGTAGTCCAAACAGAGAGGAGAGATGCTGAGGCGTTGAAGAAACCTGGACGTTGAAATTGCCGATCAGGTGACATGCCGCACAAGACTCCTCTGTACTGTTGACGTGCATCATGACCTGCATCATAACCTCTGTGTTTTTTTTCTTCTTTTTAAATAATTTTGCTGCAAATGGTCCTCTTTTTTTTTGTTGTTTTGGCCATCATTTTCCTTTGTTATGTACCTGGGTACATGGGTGGGGAAGGAGAATTGCATTGTTGACAGTTGTTTGGGTTGCTATCAGTTACTGTACTGATCTTATCTTCTAACCGAATTAATAAAAGGCAAATAAACAGAAAAGGAGAGTCAGCGAGTCCAGATGTAGACAGCTGCCGGAGTTCAGGGAGGGCAATCCAGGTGAGGCAGAGCCCTGAAAAGCCTTTTACTGTCTGGATGCCCCATCCTTAGCCAGAATACTATCCTAAAGCCTGCGGGGCCTTTCCTCGTTTTAAATACATTTACAGTGCTGGATTGAACTAGACATTTCTTGACTTTCTTCTTGCTTGCGGGGTGGCTGGATTGATAAATCGTGTGCATTTCTTTCTATTGAAATGTGCATGTATAGGAGGACAATTTTTAAAGGCATAGTGCTTTACACCCAAAAATGGGCGTTTTAAAAATTGGAAAAAGTGGCCAGGCAAATAGTAGGTTATGGGGGTGCGTGTGTGCATTTCCCAAATCAATTTTCAAAAGGTCGATGTAAAGTCTGTGGGGTAAAATATAGCTGCAGAGTTTGCACTTCTGTGCAGTTTGAAAGTTTCCCCTCTACTGGTCTAATTATTCACATCCGTGGCCCGACATAATGCCATGACCAATTGACCATTACTATGGGCTAAGACCGATAAGCCCAGGGCAGGGGAAGGCAGTGATCATGGGGGCTGGGAGGGCTTGAGGACAACCAGGAATTAGGGAGAGACTCGTGGGCTTTAGATCCACTGGGGGGGAGGGAGGGGAATGAGCTTGGGATGGAGAGCTGAGATCATCAGGGCAGAAAGGAAGTGGGCCCCTGTTTCTCTTTACCTTCCCTCTCTTCCTCTCTTCCTCGCCTCAATCGCCCGCCATCCGTAGGCCTGATCAATGTTCAGTTCCCAACTGTCCTTGGCTCGCCAGTGCTTATCTAACACTGGTGGCTGGAGAATGGCTAAATACTGAGTACTGGTGGGGGCTGGGGGGTGGAGGATTACTGGGGAAAAAGGAAGAGAGCGAATTTGACGAGCGTGTTCACATATGTGGGCAATGTACAAAAATAAAGTTTTTTTTGCTGCTGCTTCTGTGGCAGGGAGGGACAGGGACAGGCTGGAGCAGATAAGTCACAGCCACCAGCTGCTGCCAGAGGACCTTCCTTGTCCCTCAAGGCCTTCAGAAGATCGGAGCAGGAGACTCTATTGCTGCCACGGCCATTCGCTGCCACGGTGGAGCAGGGGGGAGAGGTGCCAGCAGCCCTGGGAGCATGTCCTTGCCTTCCGTGGCTCTAGCAAAGAAGGATGGGGGGTGGGGGGGGGGGAGGAGGGGAGAGAGTCGGGCCCCCTGCTGCAACTCATCAAAGCACGGGGGGAGGCACAGAAGTGGCAGGAGGGACCTGAGCAAGACCCCGCTGCAGCGATAAGGGTCCACCCTGGCCCGGAATGTACCGCAGCACACGGGGGATTGGGATGCAGCAAAGGGCTATGGGTAAACACTGCTGCTGTGTACTGAATGCCAGGAAAACCCGGAGGCAGGCAGCAGTGCCACACTAAGGAATTTGATTTAAATTAATCGAATGGGCCAGGACTGGTGATGGGTTGCCTATTACTAACCCCATCACACGTTGCCAGGTAGTTGGACATATTTTCTTGGACAGGAAAAGTTCCTTTCCAGGGCTCTGGGTCATGTAGGAATCTATTTATTTTATTTATTTTAAGTTTTTCTATACCGGCATTCGCGATGGGTATCGCATCATGTCGGTTTACAATTAACAAGTGAAAAGGTAACAGGAGGTCATAAATAACAATAACATAAATTAAAAAGGTAGTAGTAATAGTAACAATATACAAGTGAAAGTTAAGGGTTGCAGTTACAATAAAACAAGGTAGTAATATAACTTGGAGCAGAGAAAAGAAGCAGGGGTATTTAACTAGATACATATGATACATATATGCCTATCAATGCATTTGAGGTAATAACGAATTGCCCTAATGCTGTGGAGTTAGTGATTAGTCAAAGACTGATTAAGGTTCAGTTTACGTCAGGAAATGCTTTCATTTCCTGACGTAAACTGATTTCATTTCCTGATGTAAACTGACGTAAACAAGATATAGGAATCTAGTCCAGGTTTCACCCCGTGGATCACTGTCATTCATCCTACAGCTCCCTTAATGGACAGCAAGGTTACCAACGCAGCCCCAGAAGCATGAAGAATGGTCTCATGACTTTTGCTAGTGACTTGGTCCGTGGAAGGACACCAGGGGAGTAAAATGACCAGCCCTCCCCTGGGAATTTTTGAGACAGCACAGTTATTTTAGAGGAAGATATAGGTGGCTGGCACCTGTGTCATGATATAGAGAAAGTTAAGAAGAATAGGGGTATGAAAAACTTTTAAAATTGCATTTTTTTTTTTGTGATGTCACCGGAGCAGCATTCTGATCTCTGGAGAAAAGAAGAGGCTTCCCATGAAAACTTGGGCAGAAGATGGGTGGTGTTGAAAGAGGGTGGAAGTGTTGTTCACCAGCTCTGTCAGACTCCAGGGAAATCTTGAAGGAGCCAAGGACTGGTAACACCTCTATCAGTGGGTGACTGGGAAGACTGGAAGAAGAAAAAGTGAATTTAATTCAAAGCGGTTCCTGTGCCCTGTGCCGAGGGAAGGGGACAGGTTAGTTAATTGTAAAGGAATTGGACGGGAACACAGAAGGAAGGTTGTGAGAGAGTGAATGCTGTTCCCCCTACTGGTTTAAGATAGGAAATTCTTGCTTATCATTTATTTTTTTATAGTTAACTGATAAGTTCAACAAGCCATTAGACTCCTCACTAGGGAACAGCTAGCTGGCGGAAGATTCTTGTGTCAGGGAGGTAGGCATTGTGATTGATTTGGTACAGTCAGGAAGTAGGTATCCCTGGAGGAAAAAAGATGGAGGAAGAATCAATGCCCGGTGCATCTGGACTCATTGCCCTGAGGATGCCCACTGCATCCAGAACCATCGCCCAGGAGACGACTGCTGCATCGGAGCTTTGGCAATAAAAGGATCAGAAATGTTTGCACACCCCCCATTTGAACAAGAACATACTAGGTCTCGCCAGGCTAGTAACAGTATTGAGATTAGAGCAAAGCAACATAAGAGAGGGAAAATAAATTCACAAAAATACTTACCCTCATGGGACTCTGTACAAGAAGAGCCTGTAAGGAGAAATAAAATGCAAAGACTCAATTTCATAAGGTACAAATTTAAACATCATAAGAGAAAATTAAAGAGAAACACAGACAATACCTATCTGACTCTCAGCTGAATTCGGTGTAAGGTTGTACAAGAAACAAATAAATTAGTAATAGTGTTTAGTGTTGCTATATTAATAAGAAAAAGTTTGAATGTGTTTAAAATTTCAAATTGTTGACTAAGTATACATATAAAAGAGGAAAAGGTAGTTTTTTTGGAAGTATTATTTTTACAATTTTTTAAATCTACGCTCTACCCCTCAATAAGGAAACGCGCCTTCTCTACAGCCGGACCTACCCAGTGGAACAATTTATCCCCAGAGTTATGCCAGGAACAATGCCCGCTTACCTTCAGAAAGAAATTGAAGACCTGGTTATTCATACAAGCCTTTCCTTAATCTCCTGCGACACAATTACGGATGCCTGATGCACGTTCTAAACCTGCTGTAATAACGCTTAATGTCTTTCCCTCCCCCTACCCTTAGTGATATTATCTCCCCACTCCTCGCATAGTTCCTTCCCCCTGACAGCCCCTCCCTGCCACCAGTTCCAGCCCGAAGTTTTCTATATCTTCTTCGAGATTAACGCAGTTATCTTGATTAACCCTCGTTATACGTCATTTTATACGCTTTACTTATTTTGGATTTATTTATTTTATACTCATGTTATTTATAATTTTATATGTAACTTTTTCCCAGACTTGGTTCGAGGATGTTCGATGATACTTGCTATTACTTCAAGAATCGTTTATTGCAAGGGTTTTCTGGACTAACATGTAGGATATTTACCTAAATTGATCCCTGCTTTCCCTCCCCACCCCCGGGAGACAAGGTGGGTTATACTTGACCACACGAAACCTGGCAAGAAAGAGGGTTTTTCAGGTGCGTACCCTCAAGGAAACATCTTGAGTATCTACTTGCCTTCGGTTCTTGAGCCCGGGATACCAATGCATGAGGGATTCCACCCTGAGGCAATTACACATATATGAGTGTGTGAAAGCATGTTAGGAGAGAGAGAGTTCACATATCATCCCCACCCACATAGTTCCACTTCTTTTGTCTACAAATGAGCCATGATGTTGGGGGGAGAGAAAGTATGTATGACAGGATTCGCAGATCCATGTTGACATGGTAGCATAACCCGTGAATGCAGCCTTGTGTGCATTTACACAAACACAACACACCTTGTTTTTTCTTCCCACCCTTAGCAGGAAGAGATAAACAGATAAAAAGGCTGCTTTGCACCTGCTATCGGGTCAACGCTGAGAAGCAGGAGGAGAAGGACAGTAGCTACACCAAGGAGTAGAAAGGTTTTTTTTTTTTTAAAGTTAACAGAAATTGCAGGTAGGTGTTTGGCCTTCAGTGGCTTTAGAATGGGGTGTCTTTTTTGAGTAAGGTTACCAGATATTTGCTGGATGAATCTGGGACATTTGTTCCTCATAATATTAGTAGTTAGTGGGTTGGAGGGTGGGGTGGGGAAGAAGAGGTGTTCAGAAGGACTATCCTCAATTCTTAAAATGTTCAATTTCCTCAAACCTAAAAGTATATCATTTTATTATTCCCCGGCTTCCATCCTCCTCCTTGGTTCCATTACCAGTCAGGCCCCCCCCCCCCCCCACACACACTTCCCCTCCCTTCCCCCAGGATCACCTTTCACTGTTCCACCATCTCTTGCCCCCCTCACAGCCTCATCCCTATTTATCTCTCCTTTTTGAATACCCTTCTCCCCCTCCTCATTATCATCAATCCCTGCACCTCCCTACCTAGTTCCATTACCACTTGCCTCCTCAACCTCATCCCCTGTCTTTGTTCCAATAATCCCTGCCCCCTCCATCCCCAGTTCCAACACCCCCTCACCCATACTCTGGTATCCTCCCTGGTTCTGTCACCCATCTAAATTACCCCCCCCCCCTCCCAAGCTGAAGCACCCACTCTCCATACACTCTGTTTGGTTCCTTCATTCTCTTCCACAAATGCTCTCACTACTCTCAGATCTCCTGCTCTATGAGTTTTACAACTTCCCCTCCCATTGTGTCTCTGGTTCTCCACATCTCCCAAACTGTGGTTGCATTTCTTCTGATGCAGGAATCCTCCGCTTCTTCCTGCCCTCGTGGTCCTTTTCCTGCTTTTGCCATGGGGTGTGACCTGGAATCCTTCCGTGCCCACTGCCATCCTGCCAAATCTTGCTTCTTTGGCCCCAGGGGTTGGTGAAAAGAAGGGTTAGGAAGTCTTTTGCTGCTGGCCAGCCATGATGTTCCCTTCCTTCAGTGGTGGCTAGAGGACCGGTTCTTCCCCCACCCATCTTCCAGGGATTGTGGCCAAATCCTCCGGCTGCTGCTCCGTTGACTGATCTGGCTGCTTCCAATCTGGGAGGGGGTGGGGAGCAGGTGGAGTTGAGATGCTGAGTCCTCTTGTTCTTGCTCTTAGGGCTGGAAGGAGGGTAATGTCCGAGCCCTTTTGCTCCCACCAATGGCTATATTGAGTTGTCTGCTATCAATGCTTATATGTCCTCAATGCCATCATGTCTTGCTGCCCCTTTATCAATATTAAGAAAATGGATTGTTACAAATTTAACCACAATTTAAGTAATCTGTTAGAATTAGAGTTAATGTCAGCTAAATCTAGTGGTAAACTGGATGCTATGTGGCTTGAATGGAAATTAGTTATTAATGTTTTGGAAGGTCTGTATATAAAAAATGGGTAACAAAGGAGAGCATGAGCGATTGGTTGGTTCAGTTTAAGTTTATGCCATTAACCAGTGTTGTATGAGATGAGGGGGGATAGATAATAAAAGGACAGAGGTTAGTATTTGGTCTTCTTGAGATAATTTGTGTAACCTGTGGAATAATGCAAGTTTGTAATATGAACTTGCTCTTGCCTCAAAGTAGTGCTTTTTAGAGATGCACTGTTATTTGGGACAACATAGACAATGTCAACAATGTCTATGTCATTTCAAGTCATTTTCTAAACTAAAGGATAGAAAACCCACAAAATGTGTTTTATTTTCTATCTTTTGTGTGCACTATTTGCAAATAGTTCTCTGGAGAAACTTAGTAATTCAGTAACTTCTCCGTCAAAATAGGTAATGCAGAATCTACACTTTACTCCCTTTCCCATGGTGTCCCACAGGGTTCCTTCCTCTCCTCCACCCTTTTTAACATATATCTCACACCCCTCTGTCAGCTCCTATCGGACCTCGGCCTCAAGTTCTACCTCTATGCTGATGACGTCCAAATCATCATTCCCATCCATGATTCTTTATCCGATGCACCAAAGCTTTGGGACACATGCCTTGCATCCATCAACAACTTACTCACAAACCTCCACCTTGTATTAAACACAATCAAAACAGAACAGCTCCTCATATCCCAACACCAAACCCCGAAAGCATCGATCACCAATGACCCGGCCTTCAGTACCATATCCGTTCAGCCTTTTGTAAGAGACCTCAGGGTCTTCTTGGACCAGCAACTGAATTTAAATAAATATATTAACTCTATTCTCAAAGAGGGCTTCTATAAGCTCAACGTCCTAAAAAAACTAAAACCCCTACTCCACCGTCATGACTTCCGGACAGTCATTCAAGCCTCTTCCAAGTTGGATTATTGTAACTCCCTTCTGCTAGGGCTCCCCTACTCCACCATAAAACTGATACAAATGCTCCAGAACACAGTAGCGAGGGTCATCACAAATGCCCGGAAATCCGCCCATATCACCCCCATACTCAAAGACCTCCATTGGCTCCCCATCCCCTCACGTATCCTCTTTAAAACACTATCCATCATCCATAAATCCATCTACTGTCACAACTCCAACTGGCTAGATGAATCCTTCTGCCTCACATGCTCTAACTGTCCCACCAAGGCTATCAATAAAGGAACCCTCCAGGTACCCTCTCTTAAAAAGGCTCATCTCTCCTCCACAAGGGATCGTGCCATTTCCATTGCTGGACCCACTTTTATGTCAAGCGAACATTACTAAAAATAAAATACAAAGAAAGAACAATCAGAATGAAGTGTCCAGAAATACATTTAAAATAAAGCACTGACCTCCTTTCCCACAGCACAACATAGTAACAACATTTCAATGGAGAATTAAGGACTGTCTGATCCTACCTGCAAACACAGACATGTGGCGCAAAAAATTGACAACTAGAAGTGAACGTGATCTCTGGTTTAAGGTTTTTATACTGCTTTAACGTGATTGATAGGTACAATGTAATTAGTTCAAACTATTATATACCAGTCATTTTTAAGGTTAAGACTGTGAAGTGTAACTGAATTCAAATAGAATATCCAAAATTGTTCATGGAGATTCAAACACGATATCCAATTCTTTCTAGTGGTGTCTCCAACGTGTTCGAGAATCCCCCATCTTAGGTCCAAAAATAAATGTCCCTGTTCCACACAGTGAGCTACAATTGGGGCTTGCAATTTCCGGGTGGAAATACAGATTTTATATAGAGTTAGATGTGTTCTAATGGTACATTTAGTGCATCTAATATAGATCTTTTGATATGGACACAATAAAAATTTACCACAAAAGATGAAAGGCAATTAGTTGTTCCATAAAAATTTAAATCCTTCCCGAACTTGGATTAATCCACTGTGTGCCAGTAATACTAGAACTGCAAAAACTACACTGGCCACATACTTTGTGGCCCACATCAGAGGTGACACTGGAATTTTCAGGGAGAAGTTCTGAATGGACCACATAATCCCGAATAGTCTTAACTCTTTTAAGCTATTAGTGGATGATCTGAAAAACAGGATGCAAGGATAACACATGCCAATAATTGTGGATAATTGATACAATGATGGAAGAAAAATGAGAATATTGTATCGTGCATACCAACTGTACTGCATCAGTAGGCTGGTTATCCAGCAAAAGCCAAGACCTTTCAACATGATAGACTCTTGAGTCTTGAATGCTTTTTAAAAGGATAACCTTGAGCCAGCAAACAAGCACTAAGGTCTTGTGCATGTTTCAAAAATTCACTTTTAGTAGAGCAAATCCGACAGATACGGAGAAATTAACCAACTGGTAAATTATTTTTAAGAGAAGGGGGATGGTAGCTGGAAAAATGAAGCAAGTTATTTCTCTCTGCTGGTTTACAATAAAGTGTAGTACAAATCTTACTTCCTGTCTTAAAAATACAGATGTCCAAAAGTGATATCTGGCAATAATTACATTCAAAGTAAACTGCAAATTTTTATCCTGAAGATTCAGCTATGTTACAAATTCAACCAGATGTTCTTTTGTAGATGTCCATAAAAAGACTTCCGGTTTGAAACGCTGTCCAAACACGTTTCATTACGTGCTCCAAAATTCAAACCAGACACTCAGATGGGGTATACACATTTTTAAAAAACATTATGCTTTACAAGTTGGAGACATTTGTAGTTCCACTACTACTTGATATGAATTAGCCTATGAAGAAGCAGATTAATTTGTCTATGCTTAATCTATAACCAATAATTTAAATATTCCAATAACAAATGGTAAAGAAAATGAGGATAACAAGAATCAAACAATCATAACTTCCGGTATATAAAAACCTAAAATAAATAAATAAATAAATAACATCCTCAAATATATTCTAGTATTATTAGCATACAGTGGATTCATCCACGTTCTGGAAGGATTTTAAAACAGTATAAAAGCCTTTTTCCAGAGGTTACTTTCACTTCCAGTTGTCAATTTTCGTGCCACATGTCGGCATTTGCAAGTAGGATCAGACTTGGGGGGAATGAAGAAAAGAGGATTTATATTCATACAACAATCAATAAGAACTGAATTGCACAGACTGGGTAAACAAGCGTGGGAGTAGCTTGCTTATTACTACCCTTAAACAATTAGCAAGATACTTCACTTAGATTTATTTATTTATTTATTTATTTCTTTCTTTATTTATTTATTTAGAGAGTTTTCTATACCAACATTAGTTGAAACATCACATTGGTTTACATGAAAAACGAAAAGGAAGGAAATTACAAAAAACAGGGGAGAGGGTAGGGGGTACAATGAACCAATAGGAAAGCAAGAAAGGCATAGGAACAAGTCAACAAGTGAACAAGCGAGCCTTAATGATGCAGCACCAGCACTGCTATCTATATTGATGGTCTAGGGGTGAAAGGGAAATAGAACCAAAAAGTTACTTGTAAGGGCCAAGAGTAACAGCTAAGTATGAAAAAAATAAGTGCGAAAGCTTGCTGGGCAGACTGGATGGGCCGTTTGGCTTTCTTCTGCCATCATTTCTATGTTTCTATGACAGTCCTTGATTCTCCATTGAAATGTGTTGTTACTATGTTGCGCTGTGGGAAAGGAAGTTGGCGCTTTATTTTAAATGTATTTCTGGAGACTTCATTCTGATTGTACTTTCTTTGTATTTAATTTTTAGTAATGTTCACTTGACTTAAAAGTGACTTCTTCAGAAGAATGTATTCCCCATGATGCAGGTTTCCGAAACATGACTCCATGTCAGGGTTTCTGCAATATTCCCGATATCGAGATAGGTATTCAAGCATTTAAAATGAAGTTCACATAAATTAAAAAATGAAAAAATGAACTTTGGCCAATGATTAAATATAAGACAAGTGAAGGCTTTTGTTTAAAGCCGAAAGCATCTATTATACTGGCCACATTGATGGTAATAATTGAGATTATATGAAGATGTTATGATTGATTCTTGTTATCCTCATTTTCTTTATCATTTGTTATTGGATGAAAAAGTAAATGACAGTTTTTACTGTGCACACCCCTAGTGCCTTTATGTGTCTGTTATTTGAATTTGTGTTCAATAAAAAGTAAGCTAATGAAAACAGTCTTGCTTGCTCTGCGGTATCTTGCTCAAATGTATTGATTTCTCTGTGGTATTTTGAAAATCAAGCCCTAATTGTCTTAAAATTAGAATGGAAGAACTATTGGGAGTTAGTGCGCACTAAGCCAAAAACCGATTTTTTAGGGAAAAAAAATGCTGATCCACGGGAATACGAGATTTTTCCTCGGCCACACGAACCCGAAAGCGTAAACGATTGGGCATCCGATGCACATCTCTACTAATTACTGCAATGGCTCTGCTTATTGTTCTCATAACTTGAGATCTTTTCTTTTCTTTGGATTTTAAATTGAATTTATTTTGAATCTGCTAGCAGCTGACCAGCAAATGTGTTTTTGCAGTAATTTCCTGCTTTCTCTGTGAATCATAATGACAGTATGGGTAACAGCAGATAAAGTCTGTCCAGTTATTCATGTCGGCACTGCTAAAGGTATATCCCAGCTGCTAACTGTAGACTGCTCTTAGAACATCACTACTATTGGTATCCACTAGGAAGCGTGCCTTTCCTGAAATGGCACCTTTTCATTGCAATGTCCTTCCAACTGGTCTCCATACAACAGTAGAGAAATGCTTTAGGAAAGCATTAAAGATGCATTTTTAATGTAGCTTTCAATTGTTGAAATTCTATTATTTTATTATTATATTTTTTCACCTGCCATGAGTAAGATTTGATATTATGGCAGGCTTAAAAATCCTGTAAATAAATAATAAATAAATAAATAAAAATACTACTTCAAGTCAGTTTTTTTTGTTGTTGTTGTTGTCCTCTATGATTCTCTACCATCTGGATTCTTTTTGCTGTTCTGTGAGTGATAAGTAAAAGCTTTTCTTATGTCACGAGCATCTGCTATGGGATGTTTTCCCTGGGGAGCGAGTGTGAGCAGAGTTCGATGGTGAGCTTTTAACAATATCATTCATAAAGTCGCCCAGAGACCTGCAGAAAGAGTTTACACCAACATCTACAATGCTTTCTGAAGAACAGGTCATGCCTTAGACTGCAGAAGAAACAGAAAAGGATGCATCTTTGGAGGCCATTGAGAGAGGATGCAACTTGGGATGCATCCTGACACTGGCAGGTAGAAAAAGGCAAGATGGTTGTGCAACTTCTGCTTAGGTAAGGAAGCATAGTATGTACATTTATTTATTTATTTTATTTAAAAACTTTTCTATACCGTCGCTAAGTTATGTACCATCGCAACGGTTTACAAATAGGCACATAGACTAAGGTAAGTAAATGTAGGATATCGTACATTCTAACAGGTGCCAATAAAGTTCGGTTACAATTTCATAAATAAAATCATTGAGTAATGTTGGTGAAGTCCAGATATATTATTGAGTTACTATCTCTTTGAGATATTACTTCTTAAATGTAGGATTGAGTAAATTCATTCTCATCTGCATTACCCTGTACTTTCATTCTCTACCCTCCACACTCTTTAGTGAAGGCTTTTTTAAAGAGCCATGTTTTTAGATTTTTCTTAAAAGTTTTGAGATTATTCTGTAATCTGAGTTCAGGGGGCATCGTGTTCCATAGTATGGGCCCAGCCAATGATAAAGCCCTTTCTCTCACTTGGGTTAATTTTGCTGACTTTACTGAAGGGATTGTTAGTAGTGCTTTGTTTGCTGAGCGGAGGTTTCTTTGTGGAACGTGTACTCGTAAGGCTGTGTTTAGCCAGTCTGCTTCTTTATCATATATTAGTTTGTGTATGGTGCATAAGGCTTTGTATTTTATCCTGTATTCGATGGGTAACCAATGTAAGTCTGCTAGAGTTTCGGTTATATGGTCCCTCCTCTTTTTTCCCATAAGTATTCTGGCTGCAGTATTTTGAAGTATCTGGAGTGGTCTTATCGATGAGCTTGGGAGTCCTAGTAAGAGTGCGTTGCAGTAGTCAGTGCTGGAAAAGATAAGTGTTTGCAATAACATGTTCTTTCTCTTTTAAGATGAAGAGCTGGAAGGGTTAGAAGAAATGCAGAAAAAAATATTTCTGAGCCCTATGAAGTCCTATCAGCCTAGGGACTGAGGGTATGGCAGGGGAGGATGTAGGGTCCTGGGCAAATCTGCCAGAGCAGGCCTCACCCAAGATTGTAGAATGGGGTTGGGTAGAGGATGACCCCCCTGGAGGTCAGAGAAAAACTGCCGCTTTACCTCTGTTCTTTGCTGCCTCAGTAACTCCTGGCCTACTGGCTCTCTTCAAGAAGAAGTGATATCAGGGACAGAGCTGCTGGTGCTGCATGGGATTCCCTCTGAGATACAGGGCCAGGTCAATCACACCAATTCTCATAAACCCAAGGATGGCCCTGAACCCCAAGGATGGCCCTGAACCCCATAATTGTCTGTGCATCATAATTATATTTCTCTGTTGTGTTAATCTCAATAGCCTGGGTCCCTCAAAATGCTTCTCAAAAGAAGAAAAGGCGCAACGAACAACACAACGAGTAGCTGCTAACTTTGTGATGCTCCAATGCAGAGGTCTCTTCTCTGGTAACTCGTAAACTTTCTGCATTAAGAGCCTCCTCTTTCTTCTTGCCCAACCATGCAGACCACATTTATTTTGGCTCAATAAACATTTACGATAAGAAAGGGTATTAGACATGCCTAAAATTAGCACACAATGAGTGATAAAGGCTAATTTTAGACGTCTGACAAATATTTTCCGTGATTACTATGTGGTGGAAAATTATATGACCACAAAGATAATTTTGTTCCCAGGTACTAAAAATAAAACAAAAACCTATTTAAAAAGAGGAATTTAATGCAAGATCTTGAAGGAGCAGAAACAGGACAGAACAAAAACATGGTTTAATAAAAAAAAAAAGAAAAAGAAAATAGCCAAGGTAAGAAATAGATCTATGACCTATTTTTGCTATATTTATAGGTGGCGCGTTGTAAGTTTTTTAAAATTGTCAACAAACCGATAGCATTTTTATTGCGAATTAAACACCACCATAAAGAAAAGGCTGTGAGGTGCCATGACATCTCTCTCTCTGTCAAAAGCAGAAAATGGTACTTTGTTACATCTCTTGTGACTTATAAATGCTTGAGCAGGCTTCTTTTTTTTTTTTTTCGCAGGGATATTTGGGGAAGTAAGCTGTGCCATCAGGGTTGTCTTAAGGATGGATTGGGACCTGGTGTAATAATGAAAAAGCAGGGCCCTTCATTTCTTTACCACACGTAGTATATTTAACCCTCTCTGTTTTCTCTCCCTTGTCCCCTGCGTACACATCACTCCTGCATTTCTCTCCACCCTCCACGCCTGCTTATTTAATTTCTCACAGTTCTCCTCTCCCCGCACCCCCTACGGCTCACTCCTCATTCCTCTCCTGTTTATGCCTCTCTCTCAACCTCCCACTCACCTGGCTCCTCCTTTTATTACTCACCGCTCTCTCCACTCCCCTACTCACCTCTCTCTTTGCCCCTTCTGCTCCTTTCTCTACCCTCTCCCCACTCCTTCACTCATCTCTTTCCCCTTTCACTGTCTCCTTTCTATCTACCTCTTGCCCACCCTCAATCCTGTCTCTCTCTTCTGGCTCTTCTCTCGCTTACTCTGACAATCTGTCTCCCCCTTGTGCGACGTCCACACCCCCTTTCTTTCACCCGTCTCTTATTCTCCCCCCTGCCTCCCAGCAGCAGCACTTACTGTCAAGATTGAAGAAGGAAATGCTTCCCAAGCAGGTCGTTACTTCACTACCTCCAGTGCTCGATTGGTTCCCTGGAGCATAGCAGGTCAAATGGCTCTGGGAGGCGGGGAAGTAGTAGCCGCTTCCTACCCAGTGCTAGATCTTCTCAGTCACATACCTGATGCCATGACTGAGAAGCCACCATGCTAGGGGGTATAGAAAAAGCAAAGCATCCACTTCCTCCTGCAGCCGCTGAACATAAAAACACAAGATATGCCCTACTGGGTCAGATATGCCATACAAAGGTCCATCAAGCCCAGTATCCTGTTCCCAACAGTGGCCAATCCAAGTCACAAGTACCTGGCAAGTACCCAAGCATTAGACAGATCACAAGGTACTATTGCTTATTAATTACCGTAATAGCAGTTTATGGATCTTTCCTCTAGGAACTTAGCCAAATCTTTTTTAAACCCAGTTACACTAACTGCTGTATCCAGATCCTCTGGCAGTGAATTCCAGAGCTTACCTATGTGCTAACTGAAAAAGAATTTTCTTTGATTTGTTTTAAATGAGCTACTTGCTAACTTCATGGAGTGCCCACTGGTCCTTCTATTATCTGAGAGATAACTTGTTCAAGCCCTTTCATGATTTTGTAGACTTCTATAATATCCCCCCCTCAGTTGTCTCTTCTCCAAACTGAAAACTTCTTTAGCTTTCCCTCAAAGGGCAGCCATTCCATGCCCCTTATCATTTTGGTCGCCTTTCTCTGCACTTTCTCCAGTGCAGCAATAACCTTTTTGAGATGCGATGACCAGAATTGCACACAGTTTTCAAGGTGCATGAGTGATACAGATGAATTATGACATCCATCATTTTATTTGACGTTCCCTTCCTAATAATTCCTAACATTCTGTTTGCTTTTTTTGATCGACACAACACACTGAGCCGACGATTTCAATGTATTATCCACTTTGATGCCTAGATTTCTTTCCTGGGTGGTAACTCCTAAGATAGAACCTAACATCGTGTAACTACAGCATGGGTTATTTTTTCCTATATGCAACACCTTGCACGTCCACAGTAAATTTCATCTTCCATTTGGAAGACCAATCTTCCAGTCTCAGAAGGTCCTCCTACAAATAAAAACACAGGCCTCTCCTTCAGCTGCTGGCGGGTTGAGCTTTGCTGACAGTCTGCAGCCTCTCTCCTTCTTCAGCTGTCAGCAGGTTGATGTCCATCAGTGGCCTCTCTCCTTCTTCAGCTGGCGGTGGCCTCTCTCCTTCTTCACCGCCAGCAGGTTAAGTTCTGCCGGTGGTTTCCTTCTTCAGCTGTTGGTGGCCTCTATCCTTCTTCGGCCATTGGTGGGTTAATCTCTGCCGGTAGCCCGTGGCCTCTCCTGCTGCCACTGGCCCACCGCCCTGTGCAAATGCATGGTATGAACTCCAGGTCACACCAGGCCTGCATCTGATGGGACACTGCCTTGGTCCAGGTGTCTGCCCACTCCACCATGACAGGATGGACCCTGATGTCTGGCCTGGGCTGGGCCTCAGCAACAAGACCTGGGCCCTAGCACCAGGCCTAGGCCTTAGAAACTGGACCAGGCTGAGGCCTTTCCCTGCTAGAGGCCTTTTTAAAAAATAAATAAATAAATACATGAAAACAAAAATACCTGACAATTTTTAGGTATTTTCATTGGAGGCTTTTTTATTTTGTTTCGTTTGAAATGAACCGAAAATTATCTCACCACATTTTGTGCATTTGTTTCAAACAAATGCACATCCCTATTGTGTATGACCTTTTGAGATCATGAATCTCACGTGGTAGACAATGATTTCTGCCTTTAAACTTCTTGGAGAAATTGTGGAAACATAGTCGATAAATGTCGATGAATATCATATAATTTGATATTCTCTTTAAATATATAGGCCTGGATTCATCTTTCTATTGCAGAAGGATGAATCCTACGAAAATAGGGGGCAGGGGGCGAAGGGGGGGCGGGCCTATGAAAGCCGGCAGCCTTAACACCACTGCGGTGTCTTCGCTATCGGCTTTCGCACCGAATAGCGCCACCGTGAAAGGTGGTACTATTTGGCGCGCTACTGGCGACGATAAGGTTACTAACCTTATCACTGCCAGCGAAGACATCGCCGCCCCGACTCCTCCCCTTGCCGCCTCAACTCCACCCCGACTCCGCCCCCCAGCATGCTATTGCACGCGAAAAGGGACTTTTCGCGTGCGATAGAGGCTTATTGCACGTGATAAGCCTTTGAAAATGACCCCCTTAATTTGCTATGTTTGTGCATTGGTCAATCTGTGTGTCACGTTCCATGTATTTTCGAAAGATTTAATGATTGATTTCGTTTTATGCAGGTAACCACGTGTTTTCCACACAGAAAGTGATCTTCTAAGAATTGCTCAGCTTCTATACTGGCTCATATGCATGCTGTCTGATGGCACATGCATCTCTTTTCCTGTTGTGAAAAGTGAACATGCTGTGCAAGAGTATGTATACTTCTACTGGCTGGGAAAATTATGCATACAGTTACACAGTGTGTGCACTGTCCTCCACTGAGAAAAGGGCATTCCCAGAGGTGGAGGGGAAATCATCTGAATGACTATAAGCATGTAATGGCCCTTTTCTGCAATTACATTTGATGGGCAGTTATGCTAGCACGCAGAATATTTTTATCTGCCTTACAATGGCATGTTTTTGTATAACTGTCATGCCCTTTCATTTCAGAGGCCATTACTATAAAATTATATTCAAATTGTTACAGTAATTGACCTGTGAATTAACAAATAGTGCTTTTTTCAAGGACTGGAGACATTAAAGGGCCTAACCAACTCATCCCATTCATGCATAGTAGTTAATAGAAACTGCAGATACAAATAAATGAATGGCCTTCTTCACAAAGACCTAAATTCAGTAAACTGTCTGAGCTGTGTAAATGGAATATCTGACTATCTGGAGATATAGAGGACAATTTTCAATGCTATTTCCATGCATAAGATGGTGTTATTTAAATAGGGAGATGGATCTTTAAAAATTGCCCACGGCATCTGTGCATAAAATTATGTGTGTAGTACTACTATGTGCGTAACTTTACACATAATAGGAAAGGTGTTCTTCGGGACCAGTGCTTGAGGGGAGATCACATGTCAGCACTTTTGAAGTTTTGACAGGTACATGTATATATCTTCCTGGAAAAAATAGCCACTCAAGAGGCATGTGCAGATCTGTGAATATACCTTTTCCGAGACAGTTTTCAATGGCAACTTTTTTCCTTTGAAAATTGGTGTAATAGTCTGCAGGTAAACGTACCTGCAGATTGCACTCTTCTGCCCACAGTTTGAAAATTGCTTCCGTAACCTGCAGCAATTTTTCCTCATCCTGCACAAATAGATATTTGGGTCAACTGAGGAGATATTCTCTTCTGTCCCATGGAGATATACTCTTCTATGTAATTCATTTCACACCTTTACATTTTGCACAATAGAAACCTAAGAGATCTATTGTGAGGGCTGATAATGCATTTCAGATTACTTGGGGTCACTTCCGAATAAGTGGAAAGGGTATTCAGTGTAACACAGTTTCCATGAGCTACAACTGATCCAACATGGATCTGATTTAATCATGAGCTAGTCTGCGCAAAGTTGACTACAGCCGTGACAGCCTTGACTATGGATTCGCATATTTTACCCAGCTTGCAAGTCCAGACAAAAGCGCAGTGGTTAATAAACACCGTCCGGAAGACTAAAATGGGTGAAACCATAAGCAGCTTAACAGTGAATAAGGTAAAATAAGATAAAACAACAGGATTGCTACAACCTTGGCGACTCAAAACAAAATCAATAGAGCGATCAAAATAAATCATTACAATGAACTAGTTGCAGCAAAAGTAGGTACTAATGTCTTGCTCTGAATCAATAATATTTAGCTGGACTAACAGCAAATCAAATGCACAGAATCAATTCTACTACTAAAACAATATCAATGATCAAGCATAACATCACTATCAACAATGTTTTGTGTAGTTTTGTAGATGAATTCCTCCTCAGATCAAGTAAAGAATTGCATACATTGCTATATTTCTGTGTATTTCTTCAAAGACATTTTTTCATTGAAATTTACAATGAACCTGACATATGTATCCCAATTTATCATATTTACAGTAAAATAGGTTGTTCTTCATGCCTTTTTAAAGAAAGGTTTCTAAGAAATATTTTAAAACTATAAAGATGAATTTTCAAAGGTGTTCCACCCGTAAATATAGCATATCTGTCATGTGTATGCGTGCAAATGCTATTTTTATAAAGGTTGAGATTACTCACATTTTACTGAGAGTACAGGCATTTTACTGGAATTAAAAAGGAGTGGTCTAGAGGAGCTCTAGAATAGGTTTCAGAAGTACGTATGATCATTGCTATTTTAGAAGAGATTTATGCGTGTATAATTCCAAGTGTATTTGTACACTTTTAAACCTGCTTATTGACCGATAGATGTGAAATCAGGCTTGTCTGTCTTCTGCAAATTTTGGGCGGGAGGGCTGGGTGAACCAGTGGGCTTTCAGGGTGAAGTGCCAGAGGATCTAAGGTGAACTGGAGAAAGACCGGGTAGCGCAAGCGTGCGATAGCCTTAGAAAATAAGGCCCAAAGAAGCACCACTGTGAGCAGAGAGAGAGAGAGAGTACACTGACAGAAGGTAAAGTCAGTCCACTGCTGTGTATATGATTGAAAATGTGAATAAAGTTTATGTTTTAAGAAAGGCTGGAGTCAGACTAAATTTCTCCCTCCAGGCCTGTGGGAATCACCGCTTGCTCCCACACTGGCATCAATATAAAATTTGCTCTCAACTGGAGGCACAGATGAGCTCCATATTCAGCTGCTGTGCTGCTCAGCTCATATAGTTAGTGGGATAAACCTATCCAGTTAACCTAGCCTATTTATTCATCAGCACAAGTGCACCACAGAATATAACCAGCTGTCTAGCTAACTTTTGGATAAGTGTATGGGATGACCAGACGGCTGCTGCCACTTAAGCTGGATATTTTATTCAAGCATTCGAGTGCATCTCAACAATGTGACCCCCCAAAACAAGCAATCCTGTACTTCATTTCTCAGAGTCCCCTGACACGGACCATGTTTCACTGAGCTGCGTCGGGAGCTCAGCAAAACATGGTCTATAAATAAACAATATGCTCTATAAATAAACAATAAGTATATATAAAAATTCAAGAAATAGGACACAGAGGGCAAAAACTAAATCAGACACAACCAGACAAAGCGGATAGGCATGGATTGGACACTTACCAGGTCTGCAAAGTCCTTATCATTTACATACTGAATGGCACATCAAACGGAAGTTCTGGCATAATATATATTTAAATAGGCCAAAAGTGCGCCAAAAGAGGCGATCACAAGATTCCAGACTGTCAATCAAAGAGGAGGGCGGCGCCCTGAGGAAAACGTCAGCTTGTAAACAAAATGAAAAGACTAGATAAATTCAGAAGCATGGGTTCAGAGGAAGGCAAAACAAAGAAACGGTATTAAGATTAAACAGTACTGCATTATTATACTGAAAAGAAAACAGACCATCCAATGTCGCTATTAAGTCCATGAGGGGTTAGAGTGTTTTTGATATGTATCCCTCTTTGCTCATGTTGTACTAGAAGGCATGGAAAATCCCCCCTGGGTAGAATGGAAGCATAATTCAAGTACATAAAAGCGGTGTTGTGAAACAGGTTTCTGCTTCCCCTGCCAATGTTGTACTAAGGGCGCATTTTCTTGGAGAAGCCGAATGCAAGAACAGTGTCCAAATATTCTCGTCCAGCGTGATGCTTGACCGATGTAAATAAGATTATGCGACCTGACCCCACAGTCCGTCATTGTGTGCCCGAGTTCCACTTCCAGAGATGTAATAATTCTAGGAGAGCAGGCCGTAGATGTAGATTTTTGCCCGTGTTATGACCATCAGTCGCAGACGGCTGCCACCGGCCGCTATTACTCACTTCGTGCCTCGCTGCCCTCTCTCCTCTGGGAAGACTCGCGGCTGTGGCCAGCCACCTCCGACCCTCATGGCTCCATTCCAGGACTCCCCAGGGTGGCAAGGACACCTCCGATCGCCATGTCTCTCCCGGGCCTTCCTAGGCACGCGCGCGTGCTACATGGCCCTCCTTTAAGGATGCCACGGCGGGAACCTCAGGGGCGTCTCCCCTTGATGACATCACTAGCCCTGGACTCTTAAGCACCATCGGGCCCTGGCTCTAATCGACTTGGCAATGAGATCCCTCCTTGCTGAATCCTACTGATCTCTCTTCGGTCGTCGGTTCCTGGTTCCTGCTTCCTTTGGCGTGAGACACTCTTGGGTACCCGCTCCTCGGGGCCCTTGCTCCTGTCTCTGGATATCCACTCCTCGGAGGGCCCTGCGCCTCGGATACTGTCTACCTTCCCCTGCTCCTCGGGGTCTTCAGGAACTACTCTGCTCGTGAGCCTCCGCTTCGGTGTACCCTACTCTTCAGACCACTTCCAAACTACGCTTCTCGTGAGCTTCCACCTAGGTGTATTCCCGCTCTGCAGACCATTGCTGAACTGCTCTGCTTCGTGGAGACCCAGCGCTGGTGTACCCTGCTCCGCGGGCCACTACCATCGATTGTGACTAAACCGCAGCCTCCGTTCCTCGGGTCAGTGCTTGTGACTGCGTGGTGCTCCCCGCTCCTCGGGACAGTGCCTAGTTCTGGTTACTTCTTGCTTCCTGCTCCTCGGGGTAGCATCCTGCCTATCTCCTAGACTGTACCACACTCCCCCGCTCCTTGCGGTAGTGTTCCCTCGCACTGCCAGAGACCCCTGGGTTTCCCCATTCCTCGGGTAAGCCTACGTCATTCCTTCTGTGCTGACTCTCTCGGTGGCTCCGCCCCCTGGGGTCACCCTCACATGCACTTCTCCTTTCCCTGCCTGCATTCCCCTCTCCTCGGGGCCTGTTCAGCACTCCACCACTAGGGGGATCTATTCTGGTTCACTACTCCCACGGCCCAGCCTCCTACTCTCCCTGTACTCGCTGGGCTGAGTTATTTGTAGCTCTGACCTCACCTCCCGCTGGTGAGGCTCAGCGGGGCTCCTCCCCATGGGTGGTACCACCTCTTAGGGATGTGCAGAGCAAAATTTTATGTTCATATTTTTTATGTCCGAAAGGGGGTCCCACTTGCGGCCAATATGGACATAAAAAAAATCCAATGAGTTGGGTATATGTACATATGTGCAAAAAAAAAATTTAAACCCCCTCACCCTCCTTAATCCCCCCCCAGACTTACCACAACTCCCTGGTGATCGAGCGAGGAGTGAGGACGTCATTTCTGCAATCCTTGGCGAGAAGCATGTGACGTCGGTGGCACGTCGAGTGACGCGGCGTCACGTGATTCCCGGCTCGTTCGCGCCGGACGGCTCGTTCGGCCCAAAAAGAACTTTTGGCCAGCTTGGGGGGGCCTCCTGACCCCCCCAAGCTGGCCAAAAGTTCTTTTTGGGCCGAACGAGCCGTCCGGCGCGAACTCGCCGGGAATCACGTGGCGCCGCGTCACTCAGACGCGACGTCACGTGATTCCCGGCAAGTTCGCGCCGGACGGCTCGTTCGGCCCAAAAAGAACTTTTGGCCAGCTTGGGGGGGCCTCCTGACCCCCCCAAGCTGGCCAAAAGTTCTTTTTGGGCCGAACGAGCCGTCCGGCGCGAACTCGCCGGGAATCACGTGGCGCCGCGTCACTCAGACGCGACGTCACGTGATTCCCGGCAAGTTCGCGCCGGACGGCTCGTTCGGCCCAAAAAGAACTTTTGGCCAGCTTGGGGGGGCCTCCTGACCCCCTCAAGCTGGCCAAAAGTTCTTTTTGGGCCGAACGAGCCGTCCGGCGCGAACGAGCCGGGAATCACGTGACGCCGGTGTCACTCGACGTGCCGCCGACGTCACATGCTTCTCGCCAAGGATTGCAGAAATGGCGTCCTCACTCCTCGCTCCATCACCAGGGAGTTGTGGTAAGTCGGGGGGGGGATTAAGGAGGGTGAGGGGGTTTATATTTTTATTTTGGCTCAATAATCGCGATTTCCCACATATCGAACATATCTATGTTCGATATGTGGGAAATCCGATCGTTTATGTCGAATCAATTTTTTAAGTAAAAAAAAAATATGAGTTGCGTTTTACTAATGCGGTCAATCCGAATGCACACCCCTACCACCTCTCACCTTGGGCCAAGTTCCCACTAACCTACGAATCTGGTGAGGCCTCTCTGGCTCATCAGTTTCCCTTTCTGGAGGTGGGCCTCACTGTGCACAACCTGCCAGTGGATATTAGGTATTTATTTACAGTAAGGGTATTTTTTGACCTGATTCCTTTTGCAACTTGCACGCCTTGACTGAAGACCAGTGAGCCCATTCACGCCCTGAATGAGGTGAGCACCTGTGATAGCCTTGGCTGTTTGAGGTGTGTGAAGGCTGGAAGAACTCTTTTGTAGAAGGGAATGTGTTTAACCCTGCACCTTTGAAGAATGTCATCCTCACTGGTTGGACTCCGAGTACAGGGGCTGAAGATCAGTGAGACCATTCCCCCCATGAATGTGGCAAGCACCTGTGACAGCACGGTCACCAGTCTAGGAAGATTTTGACTAGAAAGTATTTCTCTTTTGTTGTGAGGCAATTTTCAAAGCTGCCCTTCCTCACTGGGAGCTTGGCTGGATCAGTAGGTTCCTAACCTCAGACTTTTCAACCCAAGAAGTCACATTTCTGAAGAACTAAAGGAATCAAGTAAGAACCAATGTAAGAATCAAGTAAGAATCAATGTAAACCGGAGTGAAGGCATTGTCAGCTGTACCTCGGTACATAAACAAATGCTAAATAAAATAAAAAATAAACCTAGAGACCCCATCATGGGACCAGAATGCAGGGCTGGGTGTTCAGGAAGACTCTGGAGCATCAGGTAGGACTTTTTGCTATGCTAGAAGGGGACCCCTGACATAGGAATCCCGGGTAAGCTGCTGGGAGAGCTTTTAGTGCACGTTACACCACCAATTGGGAAGCTCAACTAGTTTGCTGAAGAAAAGGACACAGAAGGATAAAGGTGGACCGGTAGATATAGTATACTTGGATTTTCAGAAGGCATTTGACAAAGTTCCTCATGAGAGGCTTCTAGGAAAAGTAAAAAGTCATGGGATAGGTGGCGATGTCCTTTCGTGGATTGCAAACTGGCTAAAAGACAGGAAACAGAGAGTAGGATTAAATGGACAATTTTCTCAGTGGAAGGGAGTGGACAGTGGAGTGCCTCAGGGATCTGTACTGGGACCTTTACTTTTCAATATATTTATAAATGATCTGGAAAGAAATACGACGAGTGAGGTAATGAAATCTGCAGATGATACAAAATTGTTCAGAGTAGTTAAATCACAAGCAGATTGTGAAAAAATTTCAGGAAGACTTTGTGAGGCTGGAAAATTGGGCATCTAAATGGCAGATGAAATTTAATTTGGATAAGTGCAAGGTGATGCATATAGGGAAAAATAACCCATGCTATAGTTACACAATTTTAGGTTCCATATTAGGTGCTACTACCCAAGAAAGATATCTAGGCGTCATAATGGATAACACATTGAAATCATCGGTTCAGTGTGCTGCGGCAGTGAAAAAAGCAAACAGAATGTTGGGAATTATTAGAAAGGGAATGATGAATAAAACGGAAAATGTCAATGCCTCTGTATCGCTCCATGGTGAGACCGCACCTTGAATACTGTGTACAATTCTGGTTGCCGCATCTCAAAAAAGATATAATTGCGATGGAGAAGGTACAGAGAAGGGCTACCAAAATGATAAGGGGAATGGAACAGCTCCCCTATGAGGAAAGACTAAAGAGGTTAGGACTTTTCAGCTTGGAGAAGAGACGACTGAGGGGGGATATGATAGAGGTGTTTAAAATCATGAGAGGTCTAGAACGGGTAGATGTGAATCGGTTATTTACTCTTTCAGATAGTAGAAAGACTAGGGGGCACTCCATGAAGTTAGCATGGGGCACATTTAAAACTAATCGGAGAAAGTTCTTTTTCACTCAACGCACAAATAAACTCTGGAATTTGTTACCAGGGGATGTGGTCAGTGCAGTTAGTATAGCTGTGTTTAAAAAAGGATTGGATAAGTTATTTGAGGAGAAGTCCATTACCTGCTATTAAGTTCACTTAGAGAATAGCCACTGCCGTTAGCAATGGTAACATGGAATAGACTTAGTTTTTGGGTACTTGCCAGGTTCTTATGGCCTGGATTGGCCACTGTTGGAAACAGGATGCTGGGCTTGATGGACCCTTGGTCTGACCCAGTATGGCATGTTCTTATGTTCTTATCTAGAATGAAACACCCTAACTGTACAAAGCACCATCTGTATCTGCACATTGTTTTAAATCTGGGTAATTTACCTTTAACTAATCAGTAAGGGACAGATTTTGAAAGGGTTACGTGCGCCGGGCCTATTTTCAAAAGGCCTGGCAGCGCTTGTAAAGCCTCGGGACGTGTGTAAGTTCCAGGGCTTGAAAAAATGGGCGGGGCGGGTGCAGGTAGGGTGGTCCGGGGGTGGGGTGGGGGCTTGGCAGAGGCCTCTGCAAGGCCGCTGGGTAGGGGGATCGCGCGCTGGCAGTTGGCAGGCATAACTTGTCAAATAAAGGTACAGGGGTTTTTTTTGGGCTGGGGGGCAGGGCAGATAGGGGAAGGGAGGGGACGGTGGGAGGGGGGGAATGGGGAAAGCCAGCTGGTCTCCCCGAGGGCTCATCGCGCGCAAGGTGCACTAGTGTACACCCCTTGCGCTCGCCGACCCCTGATTTTATAACATAGGAGCGGCTGCGCGTGCATGTTATAAAATCGCGCTGTACATTTGTGCGCATCGGGTAGCACGCACAAATGTAGGCTGCACACGTACCTTTTAAAATCTGCCCCTAAATTATTGTTTAACACCCAGTGTCTGGTCCTCCCTGTTTTGTTACAATAACCTAGTCTAGGGGTTGTCAGTATAGCTAACAACTTACACAAGGCAAATCATACCATTGGTCTGGGCCATAGACAAGTCTCCCCCCCCCCCAAAAAAAAAGAACCCATACCCGCCCCCCCGCACAAGGATCAGGAGTCAAGTAGGGATGAAATCAGAAAGCCAGAGCAGACCTGAAGAAATAAATTAGTTGTGTGCCCTTAGGAGGAACGATCCTCCAAAAAGGGGTTACAATTACATGGACATAAAATAGCATAGATAACTCTCTTGGATGAACAATCAGAAGCGAAGTGAAGGGGACATTTTCTTCCAGAAGCAGGATTAATGAAAGTAGACAGAGTTAATGGAAAATCGCAAGCTTTAGTGACCAATCGTCAAATCAAGAAGAGGTTGTATTGTTCGAAACTCAGATTAAATCAACAAATCACACAGATTATGGCCATGGCAGAATGCAAAAGGAAGGTGCTTATGATAAACCGGATGGGGTGCCAGATTTAGACCAGTGACGGCGAGAGATTGAGCAAATATGTTGAGAGGTAGGTGAGTATGGTAGCACACATGCAATGACTTCATCAGTGTCCCCGATAGTGTGCACTAACTCTGCCACGTTAGTGCGCACTATCGGGAGTTAGTGCGCACTAACCCGAAAATTGGGGCCCCTGAAAAAAAAATCCTAAACCACGGGAAAAACGAAACGAAGCCTGACAAAAAATTCTAACCTGAAGCACATATAACTTTGCCAGGTTTTGGCAGTTTTCATTCTTCTGTTAAATTAATATAAACGCTTCTCTGTTCCAAGTTGTATTACATCCCTGTTATATTGTAACTGCTACTTTTTTCTGTTGCACCTGTTAATGTTATTATTATTCTCCCTTTCTGCACACCTTGTTTATTGTAAACCGGCATGATGCGATTTCCATCGCGAATGCCGGTATAGAAAAAACTCAAATAAATAAATACATAAATATATAACATGTGCTTGAGCTAGAAACATGTGATGGCTATGTTGGAAACATCAGTGATGATATCAAGATTTCTGTGAATGTTTTGATGTCATGAATGCCAACCCTGTATATACAATAAAGAATGCAACTCTTACACTAGCATAAGTTCAAAACAAAATATAGGGGACTGTATTTAATGATCCATGATGGCTAACAGAAGTGATATACAATTCTGAAACCAGTGGCAGTTTAATACAAAGATCAATAAAATGTTTAAGATGCCAGTGCTGTGTGTCCTGATTGAAATTTGTCCTAAAGGTTTCAATGCTTTTTTCTTTTTTGCTTGAGAGGGGGAGTCATTATTAATTAACATTTAATTTGATAATTATAAAGAAAAGACCTTACACACTTTTGTTTAGTATAATTCTTCTACAGTATAACAGTATATATATGCAATTGAATTTAAATAAATTGGGCCCGATATTGAAAGTGCGGCTATCTTGTAACCAGCCAATTTGTGGGTAGCAGTGGGGAAATCTGAGCAGCACTACTTATTCAGTTAACTTAACCAGATAAGTAGCTATATTTGTCCTTATCCAGTTAAGTTAATTGGGTAAGTTAGAACAGCCATATAGATTTTATTTAACCGGATTTAACTTATCCAGCTAAGTAGCGCCTTGACTGTGAATATCCCTTGTAACTTAGCCGGATCAATCATATCCGGCTAAGTTACTTTCCTGGCCAGCGCTGAATATCGGGCCCGTCATTATGAATAAATGATCCTGTTTGACATAACTCAATTATTTCCTTTGGAAATGAGATGTGAAATGAGGAAAAACTATATGTGAAGATGAAAGTCACCTCCAAAATCATCATGTTACGTTATACCTCCACATTTTCATAAAAATAAGTTCCATCTGATGGTGACAGTAGAGTTGTCGCCTGAATAAAATATTTTGGAAAATCATATAAAATATGTTCTTTGTCTTCCATTCAGAAAATTCAGATATTTACCCTGAGTGTTCATCATTTCTGTGATTTATTATATAAAGGTGAAAACTTCGTATTTCCCCATCAGCGTCCATGGAATGTTTCTTTTTTTTCCCATCTTTTGTTCCTGGAGAATTTCTGAATGATTACTTGCTGCTGAAACTGTCCACCATATTAGCTAAACACAAGACCGCTAGTCAGTTGCTTCTTAATATCACTAGAACAGAGGTTTCCAGATCGGTCCTGGGGACTCCAGAGTCAGTTGGGTTTTCAGTATTTTCCACAATTAATATGCATGAGATAAAATTTGCATGCTATTGAAGCTGTTCCACTTCCATGTCCATTCACTCATGTAGATACACAGTAACACAAAGTCCAATCTGTTACCTTTGTAACACTAAGTGTTGGTGGAACAGCTTTGATAATATTCAGTCCCTGAGGAAGGCTTCTTGGAAGGTGAAACGAAGATATCTTTTGTTGGACCCATGTTGAGAAACAGTTCGGACCCATGTTGAGAAATAGTCTTGCTTTTTGTATAGTTCTCATGTTTAGAAAATATTGATATACCTTGAAATCACATATATGTTCAAAAATTGGATTTATATATGTAATCAATGGAGATGTGTAGTTTAAATTTGAATATATAAGGTTTGTGAATTGCAATTTATGTATTGTGCAATATGTATTTTAACAAGATGGGGATGAATGGTGTGGATGTGTTAGTTTAGTTTTTAGAGTGTCTACACAGGTATGTGTGTTTTGTTGTTTAAATAAATGTTATACACATTGGTTATGTGTTATCTCTCTATTTTTTGTGGATCTAGCAAGTGATTAATAGGGAGTTATCTATAAACGGTTGGCCCTCTGTATTATTTTTACCGTGTTAGTATATTTTTTGTGACATGAGCTTTTATTTCAGTCCCTATTTGAACTTGCTCTTGCTCCAAGGTGGAATTATGAGTTTTAAGGTTTACTTTATTAAGAAAGCTTTCCCCATATTCTATAACTGAATTCAGGCTGTTCCAAATCTTGATGTTCTGGTTTTGCATGAATTTTTTCTCCTTACTGAAGCTTTTATCACATTCTGAACACTGAAAATGGTTTCTCCCAGCATCTTTTCTTGTGCCTGTATTTCTTCCTTTTGACTGAGTGTTTTTGTGGGCTTTTCCCTTATTATGCAGCTGAACTCAGGGTATTTCATTTCTAATTTTCTTGATTTTCTGGGGTATGGCAGGTAGGCATGAGGCAGCATGTCCCCTTTGGTGCTATTAGACAAGAGACTCTATCTATGCCTTTGTGAATTATCTTCCAGAAGTTCTGGATATGCATATGTCTTATTCACTGGAACACTCTACTGCTTTGTGAACTAGCTAATAATTAAAGAAACAGTAAATTTGTCAGAAATAATCCAATTTACTTTTTTTTTTTCTAATTATGTTTTTCAGATTGACTTGAACAGTTTAAGATTAATTGTGATAATTCTATTTCTGTTTTCAATCAGTATGAAATGTAACTGATTTTATTTCAGCTTCAAGTATTTACTGCAGCTCTTATACTTACTAGGGGTGTGCATTCGGATTGACCGCATTAGTAAAACGCAACTCATATTTTTTTTTTACTTAAAAAATTGATTCGACATAAACGATCGGATTTCCCACATATCGAACATAGATATGTTCGATATGTGGGAAATCGCGATTGTTGAGCCAAAATAAAAATATAAACCCCCTCACCCTCCTTAATCCCCCCCCCCCGACTTACCACAACTCCCTGGTGATGGAGCGAGGAGTGAGGACGCCATTTCTGCAATCCTTGGCGAGAAGCATGTGACGTCGGCGGCACGTCGAGTGACGCCGGCGTCACGTGATTCCCGGCTCGTTCGCGCCGGACGGCTCGTTCGGCCCAAAAAGAACTTTTGGCCAGCTTGGGGGGGCCTCCTGACCCCCCAAGCTGGCCAAAAGTTCTTTTTGGGCCGAACGAGCCGTCCGGCGCGAACGAGCCGGGAATCACGTGGCGCCGCGTCACTCAGACGCGACGTCACGTGATTCCCGGCAAGTTCGCGCCGGACGGCTCGTTCGGCGCGAACAAGCCGGAATCACGTGACGCCGACGTCACGTGATTCCCGGCAAGTTCGCGCCGGACGGCTCGTTCGGCCCAAAAAGAACTTTTGGCCAGCTTGAGGGGGTCAGGAGGCCCCCCCAAGCTGGCCAAAAGTTCTTTTTGGGCCGAACGAGCCGTCCGGCGCGAACTTGCCGGGAATCACGTGACGTCGCGTCTGAGTGACGCGGCGCCACGTGATTCCCGGCTCGTTCGCGCCGGACGGCTCGTTCGGCCCAAAAAGAACTTTTGGCCAGCTTGGGGGGGTCAGGAGGCCCCCCCAAGCTGGCCAAAAGTTCTTTTTGGGCCGAACGAGCCGTCCGGCGCGAACGAGCCGGGAATCACGTGACGCCGTGTCACTCGACGTGCCACCGACGTCACATGCTTCTCGCCAAGGATTGCAGAAATGACGTCCTCACTCCTCGCTCGATCACCAGGGAGTTGTGGTAAGTCTGGGGGGGGGGATTAAGGAGGGTGAGGGGGTTTAATTTTTTTTTTTGCACATATGTACATATACCCAACTCATTGGATTTTTTTTATGTCCATATTGGCCGCAAGTGGGACCCCCTTTCGGACATAAAAAATATGAACATAAAATTTTGCTCTGCACATCCCTAATACTTACTAAGAACAGATCTGTTGGAGGGGGTTTTATTTAGCAGACATTTTCTTCACTTTTATTTATCTCTAAAAGTATTAATTAATTTGTGGATTTAGTTCTAATCTAAACTGTGTTGGTCTCAAAACTGTCCTTTATCGCAGCAGTGCACTCTGCTAGGGGCTGCACAGTCAGTGTTTGAATGTTTCCTTAACGTTAAGCTTCACAATTTTTGGTTCTAAAAAACACACTCTCAGGCCAATACAATAAAGTGTGCCCATCTTAGCAATCAGGTTTTCTCATGGTTGGCGGCCCAAGACCATAGCCTGATTCAATAAGGAGATTCGCATGTTCAAAATTTGCGCCCTAACAAATGCACACTCGATAGCACTCATCAGATGTAAATTCCATGGAAATGAAGACATTAGTAATTACTTCCCAATGCAGGAAAGTGCCCCCAAAGACTGGACACTCAATGTATGCTTTATAAAGCTGGAATTTAATTACAGCTCCGGAGATGAAGTTCTCGCAGTCAAGGGGTCGCGAGAAACATTAAAAAATATAGTCCTCTGTGCTGCAATAAATGTGTCCTCCCTCCTTAGTATCATCATGACTCTTAAATTTACTGCTTGTGGTAGAGAAAACATTATGTATATGATTCGATCAAAAAGAAGTGCACTTTTTGTTGAGAACGTGGACCCTTGAGCGCTTGGAGGATCCGCTGAAGGAAGGCCTACAGCGGGACTCGTAGCCGGGAGGTGGAACAGGACCAGGAGACCTGACAGGACCTTCACCTATACCAACCCTCGTTCCCCGCAGGTTGAGCCCTTGGGTACCGGGGCTGGCAGGACTTAGGCGGAGGTCTGGCAAAGAGGAATCCGGTGAACAGTCCGAGTCGAGGCAGGCAGAAGAACTGGGTAGACGGAGACGATCCAGAAGTCGTGGCAGGCAGCAGCGGTGCAAGACGAGGAATCAGACCGGAAGTCAGGGCAGGCAGCAGACTAGCGAAGCCAGAGGACGAGCCAAGGGTCAGGACGGGTAGCAGACAGAGAATACCAGGAGCCAAGCTGAAGTCAAAAACCAGAGAATCAACATATTGGACAAGGTGAAGCATGCGAAGGAGGCCACATAATGGCCAGTTTTATAAATTAAGGCACAATGGATAAATATTTTATTAGAGAAAGAGCCACCGATGTAGTAGATAAGGGCTATGGTACTCAAGAATGAAAAAAAAAAAAAAGGATTCACAGTACAAAGAGAATTGAAAAGGGCATTTAAGAACCTTATGAAGACTCAATTACAGCTAGAAACAAAATGCGATTAAGTTTGGGAATAGAAGATAAAAGAGATATACAGTTGGGTATATAAGTGGATCAATGACTGTACCAGTATGCAACAGTATGTAGTTTCACTTATAAATATAAATGTTTCTGTTTTACTCAGCAAAGCACCAGTTACTTCCTCTGTTCATATGGTAAAAAATGTATGACTCCAGAGACTAAAAACAAATCCTTAAATCCACACACATAAAACAAAAGTAAAACCATCTGTTTCAAGAAGCTGCTACAGTATCGGGGATGGGCAAACTGCATCTTAGTTTCAAACTGAATGATTTCTGTTTGATAATTACGAGCTTGTTGTAAATCAGCTTGAACTAAAACCAGAATTTTACGGCTGGCATAGAATTGCCGGACTCCACTGAGTTTACATCTTTAAAGGTAGTTTGTCTTTATTTGTAATTTGAACTGGCTCAGATATTTCCAGCTTGGCTGGTAGAGAGTAAATAAGGACATTTCCTTAATTTCTAAGCGATCCACCTGTCCTTTCGGCAGAAAGTTTACAGAAATTAGATTCAAGTGTCCAGATCATAGCTCTCCTGGTCAATACTAACAGCCAGAATGAAATTTGCTCTGTTAAGGCATGACTGACTTGAATTTTGAGCAGTTGCATCGTGGCTCTTTGCTCAGGTTTATACACTTTCATTCAGTTAGGTAAGGGTGATTAGAGTTTGACTCCTTTTTGGGTGTATGACTTAGTTCAGGTGGGAATCCGTGTAGATATCCTGAGTAGGGGAGGGCTTTTGGTGAGGGGAGGGGGATTGAGGATAAGGAAAGAGATGGGATTTTCTGTTTAGCGATGTCATGTTCAGAGTAGTTAAATCACAAGCAGATTGTGATAAATTGCAGGAAGACCTTGTGAGACTGGAAAATTGGGCATCGAAATGGCAGATGAAATTTAATGTGGATAAGTGCAAGGTGATGCATATAGGGAAAAATAACCCATGCTATAGTTACACAATGTTAGGTTCCATATTAGGTGCTACCACCCAAGAAAGAGATCTAGGTGTCATGGTGGATAACACATTGAAATCATCGGTTCAGTGTGCTGCGGCAATCAAAAAAGCAAACAGAATGTTGGGAATTATTAGGAAGGGAATGGTGAATAAAATGGAAAATGTCATAATGCCTCTATATCGCTCCATGGTGAGACCACACCTTGAATACTGTGTACAATTCTGGTCGCCGCATCTCAAAAAAGATATAATTGCGATGGAGAAGGTACAGAGAAGGGCGACCAAGATGATAAGGGGAATGGAAAGCTCCCCTATGAGGAAAGACTAAAGAGGTTAGGACTTTTCAGCTTGGAGAAGAGACGGCTGAGGGGGGATATGATAGAGGTGTTTAAAATCATGAGAGGTGTAGAATGGGTAGATGTGAATCGGTTATTTACTCTTTCAGATAATAGAAAGACTAGGGGGCACGCCACGAAGGTAGCATGTGGCACATTTAAAACTAATTGGAGAAAGTTCTTCTTCAGTTAACGCACAATTAAACTCTGGAATTTGTTGCCAGAGGACTTGGTTAGTATAGCTGTGCTTAAAAAAGGATTGGATAAGTTCTTGCAGGAGAAGTCCATTACCTGCTATTAATTAAGTTGACTTAGAAAATAGCCACTGCCATTAGCAATGGTTACATGGAATAGACTTAGTTTTTGGGTACTTGCCAGATTCTTATGGCCTGGATTGGCAACTGTTGGAAACAGGATGCTGGGCTTGATGGACCCTTGGTCTGACCCAGTATGGCATGTTCTTATGTTCATTTAATTGCTGGCTGGTTCAAAAGTTTCTTTTAGTTGGGCTATTGCACTGACTATTGCAATCTGTTTTTGGAGGGTTCTGCATTTGGGGTGATGTGGTTTATTTTTTTCTGCAATTGCTTTGTTGGCTATTTTTGTTAAATGTAATATGGGCACTTTTGATGCCTTATTTTATTCTCCCGTGTTTGTTGTATGTGTTGCTTGTTATTTACTGTATCTGGACTGTTTATTAATTTGCATGCTTGTTTTAATTTGTATTGATATTTTATTGAATCTCACCCTGGACACTACTGTGGGAGGAGAAATAAGCAAACATTGTACATTTTAATACGTTTGGGATTCAAGTATCTGCAGTTTGAATAATTTGAGCTGAACTGATCTTCCCCTATCCCTTAGCCTGTTTTGGGATGAAATTCTAATTTGAACCAGTTCACATTTTCCTAAGCAATATTAAGACATTTCATTTTAGAACCCCCCCCCCCCCCCCCAACACACACACACACACACACACACACACTCACACACATCCATAAACACAATTATACTACATGACTTCCCAACTCAGCAGCAGGCTTATGGGACTTTTTCTTCACATGTGAAAAATGTCTCCTAATTCATCAATGTCAGAATGGGAAAAACACATCAGGCCAAAACTGCAGTGATTTTGCAAAATTTGGAGACATCTGGCCAACAATATAATTTATTACTATTTATTGTGGCTCTATGAATTGTCATTCTGGCATTTTTATAGAAACACAGACAACAGAAAAAGCTGTAGGCAGTACCATCCTATGGGACTTACGTAATACATTTCTGACTAGCTTTCAAGAGTTAGACTTCCTTCATCAGGCCAAAGCATAATGGGCAGGCCGTATTGTGACATTAAGAAAACCTTGCTTGCACTTCAAATCATCCAAATTGTTGTCCTGTTTCCCCTCAAACCAACAGAGCTAAAGAGAATCACTGCCTGATGATTTGGTTTACAACAGGGGAAGCGTTGGAAGAATAGCTGGGGGTCTGTGCATAATACCACGGAGTTTCGGTATTGTGAACTCATTTAAACTTTACACATCGTATTCAACAGATTCCAGAGCTTCAATAACAGGTTCAAAGTGCCTATGCCTTAGTAAATCATTAACCAGTGTTTGCTGTATATGGCAGGGCAGGAATGGGCACAAAATGCCACAAGTCAGTTTGCTTCCACAGTTTTGGAATGGTGAATCTTTTGTTTTGCCTTAGTCTTTAATTGGCTGTAACATCTGAAAAGAATATAAACAACATAAGGATTACCACGCTGGGTAAGGGCAAGGTCCATCGAGCCCAGCATCCTGTCTCCGACGGTAGCCAGTCCAGGTCACAAATAGCTGGCAGGTCCCATAAAGGAGATCTGATTACTGTTTCTCACGCCTAAGGATGGCAATAGCTTTCTTTAGTCTACTTGGCCAATAATGGCCAAACCTCTTTTAAACCCCGCTAGGCTAGTCGCCTTGACCACGTCCTCTGGCAACAGATTCCACAGCTTGCAAATTTCGCTAAGTGAAAAAGTACTTTTGATGATTTGTTTTAAATCTGCTGGCTGTTAGTGCCATGGAGTACCCCTTTGTTTTAGTATTATTTGAAACTGTCCTTTACCTGTTCAACTTACACCATGATTTTATAAAATTTTATCCTGGCCCTTCTCGATTGTCTCTTTTCCAAGCCGAAGAGCCCTAGCTTGCATAGCCTCTCATCATAGGAGAGATGTTCTATCCCCTTTATCATTTTTTGTCACCCTCCTCTGCAGCTTTTCTGGTTAACGCTATGTCTTTCTTGAGATGAGGTGACCGGAACTGCACAAAGTATTCAATGAGTGGTCACACCATGGCTCGATACAGAGGCAATGTGGTATTTTCTGTTTTATTCCCCATTCCTTTCCAGAACACTCCTAATGTTCTATTTGCTTTTATGACCACCGCTGTGCACTGAGCAAAGGATTTCAGTGTATTGTCCACAAGGACTTCGAGGTCCTTTCCTGGGTAGTGACTCTCAATACAGAACGCAGCATAGTATACCTATACTTGGAATTGTTTTCCCCTATGTGCATCACTTTGCACGTTTCCGCATTAAACAGCTTCCTTTCAGTTGCTCAGTCTCCTGGTCTCACAAGATCCTTCTATAGTTCCTTACAATCTGTTCCTGTTTTAGCAACTTTCAATAGAACATAAGTACATAAGATCTGCCATACTGAATCAGACCGAGGGTCCATCGAGCCCAGTATCCTGTTTCCAACAGTGGCCAATCCAAGTCACAAGTACCTGCCAAGTACCCAAACATTAAATAAATCTCAAGATACTATTGCTTATTAATTAATAGCACTTTATGGATTTATCCTTAAGTAACTTATCCAAACCTTCCTCAAACCCAGTTACACTAACTGCTGTAACCATATCCTCCGGCCATGAATTCCAGAGCTCTAATTTTGTGTCATCTGCAAATCTGATCACCTCACTCATGATTTCCTTTGTCATATCATTTATGAATATGTTAAACAGCACAGGTCCTAGTACTTATCCCTGTAGTACTCCACTCTTTCTGTTTGGAAAATTGATTATTTAGTCCTACTCTCTGTTTCTGGCGAGCTTGATGTGAGTGCTGGGCAAAATGGAAGAAGCCATTCTTAAGAACAAAATCATTGGAGTCTCCAGGAGAGATTCCTCAGCTAATTACAACATCATGGGATATGAGGCAATGTCCTATTGTGGATTGGTAACTCATTAAAAGGCCTGCCTATTGTTTCCTGGATCATCTCTGAAACCCTTTTAAAAATTGATGTCTAAAAATCGTGGCTATTTTAAATGACAGGTAATAGATAGCAGTAACAGGTTAGCAATTTCATGTTCTACTTCTTTTAGAAATCTGGGGTGGATGACATCCAGTCTCGGTGATTTGTTACTTTTTGGTTTGTCAATTTGATCTATTACATCTGATTGCCAGCCTAATTTATTACATGCTACAGAATGATATTTGTTTTAGTTACTCAGGATCTCCACCATTAAAGGATGTTTTAGGTGTGGGAATTTTCCCAACGTCCTCCTCCATAATGACCAAAACAAAGAATTCATTCATTTTTTTCTCATATTTCCTTCTCCTCCCCAAGCATCCCTTTTGCCTACCAATCATCTAGCAGCCCAAGTGACTCCTTCATAAGCATTTTGCTTTGAATGTACTTGAAAAAGTTTTCCTATTAGTCTTTGCCTCACTGGTAAGCTTTTCCTCACTTGGCCCTCAAATGTAATCGTGTTTATTTAATTTAGATGTAATGCTGTACTATGGCTATGCCTGTTTCAAACTATTCATTTGTGTTGGTGTTATCACATTCATAATTATGGGCCGGATTTTAAAAGGGTTACGGGCGCTGGGCCTATTTTAAAAAGGCCCGGCGACGTGCGTAAAGCCCCGGGACGCGTGTAAGTCCCGGAGCTTGCAAAAAAGGGGCAGGGAGGGGTCGGGGCGTGGTTGGGGTGGGGTGGTCCAGGGGCGGGGTCAGGCTCCTGGCACAGCAGCCATATTTGCTGCTGTGCCAGGAGCACCCCTCGCGTGCGCCGATCCCTGATTTTATAACTTGTGCATGCCTACACGCGCAAGTTATAAAATCCGGCATACATGTGTGCGCGCCGGGTACCGTGCGCACATGTACGCCGCGCACGCTCCTTTTAAAATCTACCCCTATGTGTGTTACTTTGCTCTCCTCCCCAAACTTTGGAGGGTATGGGCTAAAAATATTTTAAATAAATAAATATTTTTTTACATCTAATTTGCCAGACCTTCTATTCTTTAACTGTGTTTTTTTTTCTCTTTAAAAAAAAAAAAAAAAAAGCTGGTATTCTCTGGGTTTGCTGAGCCACAGGGCTTTCCAGGGGGTCATCAAGAACTGCTTACAGGTGCTTCTAAAATATAGATTGATTTCTTCCTGACATTATTCTTTTTCTTCCGCACTTTCGTGTTTTTGCATGGTTTGAAATCTTTATATATTTGTCCTAGCTTGTTAGTAATTTTTAAAGCCTTGCTATTATGCATTCTACTGTTAGGGTCATCCATCAAAATGCAATATGTCTTTAAAGCACACAATAACGCGTTAATGCACACGTTAATGTCATAACGCATGCGATAATCGTACTATCACACGGCGCAAATGCAGATTTTTGGAAGGGGCGGGATTAGGGAGGGGTTTGTGCAGGATTAATTCAAATGAAGGGCACTATCGCACCGTGCAATAGCATAAGGACATGCTATCACTCAGTTTTGATGCCAGAGTAACTATACATTTTTTCCTGGTGTTGTGCAATATGCCCAAGACGGCTGTAACGCAATTCACGATAAATTTTGTGAGTTGCATTTCAGCTATTTCTGGGCTTGGGAGGGAGAGGGGAGAGTGGAGTGGAGTCGAGTGGAGTGGAGAGATAGAGGGCCTCTGGGGAGGCCTTCACAGTATTTAACTATTTATATGACTATAGGAGGGCCAGCTAATAGCTCGAAGTGAGGTGGTGGTGGTTTAGGGGCCAATTTTACATGCATAGTGAGGCGTACGAACAGCACAGTACACACTGGTGAAGATTTGAATTCATTTGAGGAAAGTCTTACAAAGATGAGATTTCTAATATGTTATCTTGCCCTAGCTTGATGGTACCCTGTTATAGTGTCCATCAAGGTAGGGCGAGAGAGCATTGTAGAAATCTCATGTGAGATCTGATCGAAGACATACAAAAGGTAGAAAAGAAGGGAGAAGTGTGCTTGTTGGTGATAATCTGCCAGATGTAGATTGGAGTATCTCTTCTAAGGAATCTACAAGAAGTAGTGGATACCCGAGGCTCTGCTCAAACAAATTATAATCGAACCCACAAGGGAGGGTGTGATACTCAACCTAGTACTCATAAATGGGGATAGGTCCTACCCATTGGAATTCCATGCCCCCAGACCTTCGTCTTGAAACATGTTTGCAAAAATAAAAAAAAAAGCTAAAAACATGGCTTTTCAAGCAAGCATTCCCAGAATAGTCACTTCCTCCTCCTTATCGGTACCAAGGATTTCTCTACCCTAAAAGCCCTCTCTTTGCCCTGTTCCTCCATCTCCTTTGCCCCCCTATCCCTCCCTCTCTCTCACCCCTTTAACTCCCTAATGCCAGCAAGAAATAGTCCCCGCCAACTGTACATACTTGTTGTATTGTCTTAAACACTGCTAGTCCCCTTCTAAGTTGTATTCCCCTGTTCAATGTACTTTCTCTCTTGTTACAAGTTATATGTAAACCGGTATGATGTCACCACGAATTCCAGTCTATAAAAAAAAAAAAGAAAAAGTTAAATAACCTGAGCCCCAGTGATCATCAGATGGTATGGTTTGATATCACAAATAAGATTCAAAGAAGTCACATGAAGATCCAAGTTTTGAATTTCAAAAATATGAACTTTGTCAAAATGGGGATGTTCCTGGAGGAAGAGCTAGAAGACTGGGAGAAAATGGGTGAGGTAGAACAACAGTGGGCAAAATTAGAAGGAGCTATTACCATGCCAACGAATCCATATATTAGAAAAATAAACAAAAGTAAGAAGAAAATGAAACTGATCTGATTCTTAAAGGAGGTGGCTGACAAAACAAAGGCAAAAAGAATAGCATTCAAAAAGTATAAAGGATCCCAAAAAGAGGAACAAAGGGAAGAATACCTGGCGAAACTGAGGGAGATGAAGAAAGAAATCAGGAAAGCAAAAGGTCAAGTGGAAGAAGGGATTGCCAAAGAGGTGAAGCGAGGTGACAAAACATGTTTCAGATATATCAGAGAAAGAAGGGAGGCCTAAAGTGATATAGTGAAATTGAAAGGTGACAAGGAACAAATTGTAGAGAGAGATGAAGAAATGGCAAAAATAATAAACACATACGTCAGTTCAGTATTCAATAAAAAAGATCCTGGAGAAGGATCGTTGCTGGTTGAGAAGACCATAGATGGGAGTGGGGTAGACAAACTCTATTTACAAAAGAGAACATATGGGAAGAGCTAGTATGAGAGTGAACAAGGCCATGGGGCCAGATGAGGTAATCCCAGGAAACTGAGGGAATTCAGAGATATGTTGCCGGGTCTTCTGAAAGACCTGTTCAATATATTCCTTGAAATGGTAGTGGTGCCATATGACTGGAGAAGAGCTGTGGTGGTCCCCCTTCACATAGTAGCAAAGAGGAGGCTGGAAAGTACAGGCTGGTCAGCCTCACCTCTATGGTGGGAAAATTAATGGAGGCGCTGTTGAAGGACAGGATAATGAACTATTCACAATCCAGTAGGTTGCTAGACCAAAGGCAGCATTGACTGATCAGGGGATAGTCCAGTCAGACAAATCTGATTGATTTTTTTTTGATTGGGTAACTAGAGAACTGGATCAGATGACAGCCAGTGCTGGACCCTGACTTTTATGGTCTAAGTATTGATATGCACACATTAGGGAAAAAGCGCAGGACTGCTTCTATGGTCAAGTCCAAAAGCAAAACATTTTCAAGCAGCAGCATTATATGAATTCTCAAGAAGGCTGCTCACCCTATAAAAATGTTGCCAGCAGTAATTTTGTTATGAGTTTGACAGTTGCTTTAATTGAATGATGAGTATGCTTTTTGATGGCTGATTGGTAGTCTGCTCAAGTTTTTATTTTGTATAATGGTGGCTTTAAAATTTTGCTGCTGTTATCTGTTGGTCTGGGTATATTTTTATTGTGTTTATTGGCTAATCTCAATTGTTTAGTTTTGTGTGCTGTGTTATACAATGTCATTTTATGTTTGTTTTCATTATTTTATTATTTTTCTACTATTATTATGGATTCCTTGTTTGTAACTGTGTTACTATTTTTATTTTTTTTAATGATAAGTGAAAAACAAATATAATTACATAAAATAAAACTCTGAAAGCATTACTACTTATGATCTTGTTTATGAAATGAGTCAGTAGACTTTTTGAATAAATATGCTTATTATCCATACTCTTTTCAGATTTATTATTTGTTTTTGTCCTGGCAGTTTCCTTCAGCAACTTTAGGCTTACAAAACAGCAACTTGCATGCGTGCTTCTGAACCTTGTGTTGTGCTGGAGGTGGACCCTTGGCTTGGTGCAGGATTGGTATGGCCCTCTGGTCGGACCCAGAGACCGCCTGCCACCAGGAAGTGGAGCACACGAGACAGAGGCTAGCTGGAGCTTCACCAATAACAGTCCGGGGTTTCCGCAGGTTGAGCCCTTGGGTACCCAGACCGCCTGGACTTAGGTGGGCCTCTGGTGGTCTCCCGGAGAGGTATCGGAGAGGTGTGCCCACCATGAGCAAGGGTGCGCGGCTGATGCAGAGTGAATGAGCTAGACCTGAACCGGAAGCTCCAGAGACCTTGGAAAAGCAACAGTTCAGAGAGGTCCACTGAATGAGACAGGCAGCACCTGCAGGTCTAACCACTTGGAAGCCGCAGTTGTTATTCAAGTATGTTGGCCTGAAGGTCACCGGGGACCAGAAGAGAGTGTCTGAGTGAAGTGCAAGGGTCAGAGCTAGAGTATCAGTCCAAGAGAGGTCAGATAAAGCAGGGGTCAATACTAGGGATGTGAATCGTTTTAGGACGATTAAAATTATCGTCCGATAATTTTAATATCGTCTTAAACCGTTATGGAACACAATACAATAGAGATTCTAACGATTTATCGTTATAAATCGTTAGAATCGTGAGCCGGCACACTAAAACCCCCTAAAACCCACCCCCGACCCTTTAAATTAAATCCCCCACCCAAATGACTTAAATAACCTGCGGGTCCAGCGGCGGTCCGGAACGGCAGCGGTCCGGAACGGCAGCGGTCCGGAACGGGCTCCTGCTACTGAATCTTGTTGTCTTCGGCCGGCGCCATTTTCCAAAATGGCGCCGAAAAATGGCGGCAGCCATAGACGAACACGATTGGACGGCAGGAGGTCCTTCTGGACCCCCGCTGGACTTTTGGCAAGTCTTGTGGGGGTCAGGAGGCCCCCCCCCAAGCTGGCCAAAAGTTCCTGGAGGTCCAGCGGGGGTCAGGGAGCGATTTCCCGCCGCGAATCGTTTTCGTACGGAAAATGGGGCCGGCAGGAGATCGACTGCAGGAGGTCGTTCAGCGAGGGTTCCGGCGCCTCGCTGAACGACCTCCTGCAGTCGATCTCCTGCCGGCGCCATTTTCCGTACGAAAACGATTCACGGCGGGAAATCGCTCCCTGACCCCCGCTGGACCTCCAGGAACTTTTGGCCAGCTTGGGGGGGGCCTCCTGACCCCCACAAGACTTGCCAAAAGTCCAGCGGGGGTCCGGAAGGACCTCCTGCCGTCCAATCGTGTTCGTCTATGGCCGCCACCATTTTTCGGCGCCATTTTGGAAAATGGCGCCGGCCGAAGACAACAAGATTCAGTAGCAGGAGCCCGTTCCGGACCGCTGCCGGACCCGCAGGTTATTTAAGTCATTTGGGGGGGGGGTTCGGGAGGGTGGGGGATTTAATTTAAAGGGTCGGGGGTGGGTTTTAGGGGGTTTTAATGTGCCGGTTTTGCAATTTTACGTTTTTTCGATTTTTTACGATTTTTCACGATTTTTCACGATATTTTACCCCCCCAAATGGCAACAATACGATTCCCTCCCCCTCCCAGCCGAAATCGATCGTTAAGACGATCGAGGACACGATTCACATCTCTAGTCAATACCAGAATCAGTCCATGCGGTTGAGGCGGCAGACAGAAGAATGGTCAGGCAGGCAGTGGTCAGTTCCAGGCGGCAGACAGTAGAATGGTCAGGCAGCCAGAGGGCGGTTCCAGGCGGCAGACAGTAGAATGGTCAGGCAGGCAGTGGTCAGTTCCAGGCAGCAGACAATAGAATGGTCGACAGGCATTGGTCAGTTCCAGGTGGCAGACAGTAGAATTGTCAGGCAGGCAGTGGTCAGTTCCAGGCGGTAGACAGTAGAATGGTCAGGCAGGCAGAGGTCAGAACCAAGAAGTCAGTTCAGAAAGGTACTACCTAGGAAGGACACAGGAACAAGAAGACGCTGGGACTGAAGATGCTGGAACTGGAGACGCTGGAACAGGAGACACTGGAATAGGAGACACTTGGAACAGAGGCAAACTATCACACCAACTCTGTTGACCCGATTGCCAAGGCAAAGAGTAGTCTGAGCCCTGCTTATATACAGGGCTCAGGTGACGTCATCGGGGTGCGTCACGGATGAGTTTCCCATGCTTGGCCCTTTAAATGTCCGGGAGTTCCGGAGCTGACGCCGTGGAGGACGCCAAGCCCCGACGCGAGGAGTGCTGCGAGAGAGAAGGCCCCGATGGGCCTGGAGACGCCTGGGGACGCCATGGATATGCAGCGCTGGTGAAGGCCACAAGTGAGGAGCTAGTAGACGGGCACGCCAGGTGAGCAGGCCCAGCTGCAGCACCAACGCGGCCGGGAAGCATAACACCTTGCCTCTGAACACTCCGGACTACCCTGTCTTTTTCCCTAATAAAATATATGCCATACTGCAAGTACACATGTACTGTTGAGGTTTGAAAATAGTATATATGCTTGTACATGACACTTGTACATACATATTCTATTTTTATACACAAATCCCTTTGAAAAGTCACTCCAATATGCATAAAAGCCTTTGCAAATTACCCCTCAAATGCTTTTTAACCTTTGCTTTCTGCATGTTTTTTTTCCCAAATCACCTTGGTCTCAGTGTTTGTTTTCTGCTTTCCTCTTCTTGGTCTTCTAACTTCTTTTCCAAGCTCTTGTTTCCATTTTCCTTGTCTTCTCTTTCCTCCTGTCTTCATCATTTTCTCCCCTCCATCTGGCTCTGTTTTTTTTTTTATCTCATTTTTCTCCTTTTCCTCTAGATTTCTCCCATATCACCACATTACTGATACCTGGATCTCATCCCTCCTTCTCCCTCTCTCTCATGCCTCCTTCTTTCTATCTCTCACCCTCCAGTTCTTTCTGTCCCAATGCTTCACCTTCCCAGCTCTTTCCGCCATTGCTCTCTCTCAGTCTCCTTTCAGTGAAACACTCCTCACTGATCTCCTACTGTCTGTTAAATCTCTCAACAATTACTCCCTCCTTGGCTCTCTCACCACCCCCTTTGTCCTCACACTGACTTTCTCTTATACTAATGATCTCCACATACTCTTACTCCCATCAACCATTTCAATGTACTCACCGCCTTCTGACAGAAAAAGAACATGCAGAAAGCAAAGGTAAAAAAAAAAAAGCATGGGGGGGGGGGGACATAATTTGCAAAAGTATTTATGCATTGGAATGAATTTTCAAAGGGGTTTATGTATAAAAATAGAATATGCATGCACAAGTAGCATGTTCAAGCATATATGCTATGTTTTAAACCTCAACAGTACATGCATACTGTTCCCTCCACTATGACTCTCTCATGTCATCATCCCCACCGTGACTTTTTCTCCTTCAACCACTTCCTCTCAAACTCTCAACCTATCAGTTCTTCTCACATTCACCCTATCATCCTTTATCTGATTCTCTCTGTCCCCCAGTCAATCCCTCCCATGATTTCCACTTCTTCCAGTCATCCCCTTTTTCTTTCATACCTTTCCTCATTAACACTTCTGGCTCGTTCTCACTCTCCATCACACCTCTGGATCTCACTCCCAACTCAACCATCCTGACTTTCCTTCACACACGCACATACACACATAGCTGTCATCCCCACTTCTGGCTTTCTGTCACCCTTTTTCTCCCCACACCACATTTGCCTCCCGCCCCAAAGCCATCATTAGTACACTTTCACCCCCCTTCCATCATCACATACATCTGTCTCATTTATTTCCCATCTGGTGTACTTCCTCTACCCCTTCTCTTGCAAACCTCTATCCTCCAGGCTCTCTGGAACCTCCTATTCTTTTGTACCCCACATACAATTCTCATGATCCCTTCTATCCCTTTGGCTTTCACATTCTTTGATTTTCCTTGACCCCCACACTTTTTGTTCCACTTCTACCTCACAGCTCTCTTGTATCCCTTCTAGTCCTCCCTTCCCCAACTCTCACCTCTACAGACATGGCATATTCATCACTATTGCGTGGAGTGTGCACTTCAGGTCAGCACGCACTGCAGGAAAAGAAGAAGCGGAAGAATCAGCCATGTTTCCTTCTGCCTTTGATCTGGGCCACTGGGCACCAACTGGCTAACTGTACCTAAACATAGTCAGTGACCAGTGAGAGGTAGGTACACAGAACGGAGGAAAAGAGGAACTTCGAGGATTTTAGGGATGGAGGGGCATTTCCCCCAATGTTGACATTTATGTATAGTACTAATTTTGAGTTTGTAATTTTTTTTTTTTAATTTATGGTTTCATTAAGGCAATAAACATACAACAGTGTAAGCAAAGTACGTGAAAGTGCAACATATGAATGTATTTTTTTATTGCATTTATATAGGACTTAATTAATACAGACAGCATTAGGCATGTGCATTAATTTCAAATGAATTTGAAAAACAAAATAAACAGAGACTAATTTGTTTCTATTTGGGGATCGCAAGATGACTTGAGGGTACCCCAAATTAAACAAATCCCATGTTTCATTTGTCTTGAATTGAATGATTTCTATAAGCCATTACAGTAAATGGACTAGAAATCAATAGGAGAGCAACAGGTATACAGTTAGGAATGGATACAACGTATAGAACAGGAAGCCAGCAGACATGAGTAGGACGGACATGTTGTCAAGGAGACAATAGGTATGATATTTGACAGCAAAGCAATTTTCCAAACCAACCTATTGCTGCATACTGCCCACCATCAGCCCACCTCCACCAACTTGATCAATGAGGCAGTGATGCCAAAGAGGGTGCATGGCCTACCTGACTGCATCAAAGGAGCCATCTACCGGCACTTCTGAAGCGGCGCCTAGGATGTGCTGAGAGTGCTCTCCCCCACAATGAGGGGACCACGCCTAGTAAACACTGAGAGAGTTCATCCCGGAATGAGCAGGGAGAGGAGGGATTCACCAGTACCACCTTGGACAACCCCCCCCCCCCCCTACGGCTTGCCCACCTCTACTGACATCAACATGGCAGCGATGCCGAAGGTGCTTGCGCCATGGGACGTGCACACAAATGAGCATAACAAAAGAGCCAAAATGCTTTATTCCATTGATCCCTGGTTTGAATACTACCATCATAGATCAGATGTGCTTCACTGAGCCAATACTAGGACGGGGTCAGTATGGAGATCTAAGGGGTGCCTCAAGAAAGAAGCAAAGAAGGATCACAAACTGGGTCTTTCTAATGATAAGTATTAACTCTTGCACTATCTCTTCCTGCTTAATGTTTACTCTGCTCCTATTAAATGTTCAGTCTCTGTAAAAAAAAAAAAATCCCTTTGATTTATGACCTGCTAGAAGATTTACAGCCCACTATTTTTTGCATCTCAGAAACCTGGCTGACTGATAAAAATAATGTAATCTTAAACCAAATTTTCCACCCTAACCATGGGGTATTTAATTTTCCTAGACCTAAACGAAAAGCTGGGGCTTTATTAATAATTTGTAAAATAGAACTCAAGCTAGTACCTCGCCAAGTAGAAATTAACCCTCCCTATGAAGTGGCAAATCTAAAATCTCCTCAACTAAACATAGGACTGGTCTATTGTCCTCCAAGTACACCACAAAAGATTGCTCACCCCTGATAGAATTATTTGCTAAGGTGTTCCCATCACCAGATTCCTCCTTAATTGTAGGAGACTTTAACCTCAATGTAGATAAAACACAGAGAACTTCAGCCTGTGAAACGTTTCTAGAGACAATGGAAGTTTTGGGATGGTACCAATTTGTTTCCAAAGCTACTCATAAAGCGGGACCATATTCTAGATCTAATATTTGTCAATAGCGGGAACTGTCTCATCAATACGTTTCACATCATTTTACCCTAGTCTGATCATCAACTAATAAAGGCAGAAAACAAATAACCTTTCCTCAACCCAACTCATAAAAGCATAGATAATGATCATACTTTTACCTTCAGGGAAAAGATAGACACAGAGGTAATTGCAGAATCAATCCAATGCCTGCTCAGCATTTGATTCCTGGGATCAGATTGTCAATGAAATAGCTGGAAACCTCAGTCCTGTCCAGACGAAAGCTATAACAAAGAAAGAAATACCTTTAGACATAAGAAACCCTGGTACAATGATGATTTAAGATGCACTAAACAGAACCTTAGAAAATTAGATGGCAATGGCAGAAAAGCCCATCTTCTAAATCCCCAGGAAAATATAAATCTCTCCTAACAAAATATCGCGCTCTAACCAAAAAAAGCAAAATAAGATTGCTTTGTTAAACAGATACATGGGGTAATATTTAATTCTAAATTGCTTTTTGATATTGTTAAACAACTAATTAAGGACCTGTCATCCTGCCAGAGGATGTGGTTAGTACAGTTAGTATAGCTGTGTTTAAAAAAGGATTAGATAAGTTCTTGGAGGAGAAGTCCATTACCTGCTATTAAGTTGACTTAAATAGCCACTGCTATTACTAGCAACAGTAACATGGAATAGACTTAGTTTTTGGGTACTTGCCAGGTTCTTATGGCCTGGATTGGCCACTGTTGGAAACAGGATGCTGGGCTTGATGGACCCTTGGTCTGACCCAGTATGGCATGTTCTTATGTTCTTATTACAAGAGATTATTACTTCTCAAAGGCCGCTTGCAATGAATATGCCACATCCTTCTTAGATAAAATCAATAGATTAAAAACACTATCTGTTCTCCCACAATAGCACCTGAAGGTTCACATGGCCTGGTAAAATGGTCCATGCTTGACAGAGTAACTAATCTTGAAATCAGTCAAATCATTGCTAAAATTAAGCCTGCTACTCACCCACATGACCCAATTCCAGCCAGTTCCTTGAAACAAGTACACCAGATTATCACTCCCACAATCGCAACTTTAATAAATTATTCACTATCAGAAGGAATTGTACCACATGGATTAACACAAGTGGTGATAAAACAGATTCCTAAAAATAAAAATGGTAGAATAGATGATTGGGAAAACTATCGTCCAATATCCAAATTTATTTTTCTTATCACAAGTACTTGAAAAAGCAGTAATTAACCCAACTTGTAAGTCATTTGGAAGATGAAGATATTCTCTTCCCAAATCAATTCGGATTTAGGAAACATCGTTCAACTGAGACACTACTCCTCTCATTAATAGACTCTGTTTTATGAGGATTTGATGCGGGTGAATCTTATCTTCTCTTGCTAATCGACTTAACAGCCGCCTTTGACACTGTGGGCCATATCCTGTTGTGCCATCAATTAAGCAACATTGGGATCGAAGGCAGTCTTCTCAAATGGTTCTCCTCATTTATATCTAATAGCACATTCCAATTAAACTGGGCAATCACATATCTGATACTTTCCATATTGATATAGGTATCCCTCAGGGCTCAACACTCTCGGCAACACTTTTCAATGTTTATATGCTCCCACTGTGGAAATTACTGGTGGATTTAGGAATTTCATTCTTCTTGTATGCTGACAATATACAGTTTTACGTTCCATTCTCCAAATCACTTGAAAATACAGTATCAACACTGTCAACCAGGAACAATCGCAACTTGAACTAACATTAAATTCTAAAAAGACTGAAATCATCTGGTTAAGTAGAAACTCTCCGATAGCTAAACCACAGACTCTAATCATGGGTAATTTTTAAATTACTCCCTCACACAAAATTCGGGGCTTAGGTACCCAGCTAGATGAGAACCTTACTATGAAAAAGCATATCAACAAATTAGTTAATATAGGCTATGCCAAGTTGTGTATATTACATCAGTTGAAACCTTTATTAACTTTTGAAGACTTCCTAGACTATTGTAACTCCTTATTTCTCAGTCTTCCCACATGTCTCTTAAAGCCATTACAAGTACTTCAAAATGCCTCACCAAGACTATTGTTAGGAACTAGGAAATTTGATTATATTACACCCTCGTTGATCCCACTGAACTGGCTGCCAGTACAATCCTGAATCTATTTTAAAGTATTAAAATTAATATTCAAATCATTCTTTTGAGTAACACCAGTATGCTAGGCGTGACATTACAACCATACACACTGCAGCGAACACTAAGCTCTTAAAATAAAGGACTACTAAATGTCCCCACAATACGGAGCACAGACCTGGTGCATTAAGAGATCGTGTGTTCTCCATAGCGGGTCCAAAACTTTGGAATTCCCTACCTGAGATGTTACGTTTGATACCAGATGGAAAGAGATTTAAGTGTGAGCTAAAAACAATGCTTTTCAAGAATGTGTACAACCCAACTTAAAACATCAGAATGTAGAGTTCCGCAATAACAAGAAGGATAAGAGATACTAACTGATGCATGAGGAACAAATTTAACAAGAGATTGTAAAAAGTTCCACGTAGTGACACATTTTTATTTTAATTTAAATTTATTTCTATACACATATTTTGTTCTAGATCTTTAGTTAATATGTCGTGGAACATTCCTTTGGTAGATGCTCATTCCTGTTTATGAATACTACCTCTGGAACCTGTCATTATCTGCTGATTATAGCCATAAATGTTACTTTGTAAACCGTTGTGATCTTTACATGGAACGCCGGTATATAAAAAGACTAAATAAATAAATACAGTGATGCTGATCTTAAAGCCTGAGCTTGTCAGAGATTTGCTATGCATTCTTTCTGAAGGCATTGTCTGTGAAGAAGTACACTATGGGGTAGATTTTAAAAACAGCGCACACGGCCTACATGTGCACGCACTACCCGGCGTGCACACATGTACGCCCGATTTTATAACATGCGCGCATGTTATAAAATCTGTGGTCGGCGCGCAAGGGGATGCACAATTGTGCACCTTGCACGCGCCGACCCCGCTCCGAGCCGCGCTGCCTTCTCTCGTTCCCTACCCCCCAGCCCACCAGTCACACAATATAAAAAAGTAGTGAGGCAGCAGCACTGTGTCAGAAGAGCTGACATAGTGCTGCTGCCTCCAGTTACCACGGTTACCTTTGTGGTAACTGGAGGCAGACTGGAAAGTTGATTGCAGAGCTGGTATTGTTTTTGTCTCTGCCTGGGCAGTGGGCACTGGGGTTAGTGGGCACAAGGTGAGCACTGAGGCTGAAGTATACTAGGCTGTGAAGCCTGTCAGTGTCAGAGAACTAGTGAACGGGCAAATTCTCAGTGCAGCGGTATCTCTGTGTTTCCCACACATGCACATTGACGCCGCATTGGCACAGTCGTGGGTGTTACAGCATCGTTGTAAAATATTAAATAATTTAGTCTTCACATCCCCAGTGAGAGAATCAATTAACAACAGCGTGATGTAGAGCAATAACGATTTTTTTTTTGTCATTCAATAGATCTCATTGAAACATGGTGGCAATGTGTCCATTTATAGCCACGTGAACAGTTTTTCATATTTTTCACGGGATTACGATTCATCCACATGGTCTTAACCACCCATTAAGTGGGAAGCTTTTTTTTTTTTTTGTAGCCCATGTAGGTGTCAAAGAAAAGATATCTTTCTTCCCCTTTTTTTCATACTTTTATAAGTACGGCCCTTAAATGTTTTGCTCAGAATGGATTGGCTGTTGTCCCAGTGGAAGGCGGGGGTTTTGAGAATATTTTAAGCTTCTGGCTGTGCGCGGGAGGGTTTGTAAATTAAGCCCTCTGTTAATGCAGGCGCGTCTTATCAAAAAGTTCTCTTCAGGTTTAAAAGAAGCTGGCCCGTCACCAGTTCAGTGACATCAGTGGAGACTTCAGCTTTATTAGAAGCAATTTTGGCTTTGTCTTATGTCCGCACACGAATGAGCCATCATGGCCACCTTTCGTGTTATGTAAACGATGCAAATCGTTCAGATTTTTCAGCACGAATGCTACAAGTTAAGTCACCATTTGATTCCACATTTTTTCCCCTTATATAGGCAAAATGAAGTCCTTTGTTGGGGTGCTTTAGTGTCTTTTATGTGGCAATTGTCTTTTTATGAGGAAGCACGTTGGATTAATGCACTTCATTAGGGGGACTTTGGATGGGGTTTTTTTTTTTGCCAGTAATAATTGAAGAAACATTTTGTGCCTGATAGGCATGGTTTCAGCACAACATTGCCAACAGATTACAAACTGTCTTTTTCATCTAATTTGAACATTTAAATCTTTGATATAATTCAATTATTGTGTGTATGTTATTTTATCAATTCCGGTGCACACATTTTGTGTTTGTTTTTCTGACAGTTTGTTTGGTATATTTATTGTGTAATGTGTGTAGTTTTAGTATGGAATAGTATAGGGTGTTGCAGGAAGATTTTATGGTCTGGAGGGAATGGAACTCATAATTCCTGCTGACATTTTCACAGGATCTTTTGGCCCAGATTCCAAGAATTTCAATTTATAAACTTGATTGTGGAAAAAAATAGCTCTCTTTGATTATTATAGTTAAAAAAAAAATAGTACTGATGGTAGATATAAATAGCTGTGCTGATGTCTGCAAGAAAGATATCAAACATCTCAGCTGGGCTTCATCGACTGCTGTCTATCACCTGAACATCTGATGATCTGTTTGCAGCAGCTCAGGAAAACACTGCCTCCTTTGCTTTTATCTGGATGTATAAAGGTCACTTAGCTCTTTGCTGTTATCAAGACTTGTAAAAGAAACTTCAATTTTTTTTATTGAGTTAATGTATGTACATTTCATATTTTTGCTGCTCATTCTGATCTATTGTGGCCATATACCGTATATTATTCAACTCGAGTTTATATATTATTTGAAGAATATTAGTAGCAATTAATGGAAGTTATCTGAATTCAAACATACATTTAATCATTATTGTACAAAATCTGATTAACTAATCATTGTAAAACCTATCAAATCTGTTACATTTTTACAAGTACGTGATGATTATATTAATTTATGCTAGAGCAAGTAAACTAATAATTACTGTACCAACTACTTTGATTTTTATTTTTTTGTAATTTAAAGCTGATTGCTATAATTAGTCATCAACTTATTCTTATTTTCCGAACAAGCTATGCACAGCGCACTCTTATTTACACAGCTTCATCAAAGCAAAGTATCCTAGGAACTCTCCCATTCCATTGACAGTTTCTGCTATGAAGATGTAATGGGAGTATAAAGTTTATATCAATCAAAGGTTCAGATTATTATTCTTCTTATTTCCAAGCACATTCAGGTACTTTAGGTATTTCCCTGTCCCCATAAGTCTTACAATTCTTACTGAATTTTCAAAGGGGTTTTCACATAAAACTAACATATACGCGTGTAAGCGGGTCGTACATGCATATATAGAACCCTAGAGAGTAAGAACATATTTTCAGTTTTGCATGCATATTTTACCAGGTGAGAGGTCAAAGGTGGGTCTGGGGGTTCAGAAATACACACGATAAGTGCTATTTTGTAAAAGATATATGTGTATAAATTAGTGAATCTATTTGTACACTTTTACACCTGCTAATTGACTTTTGGAAATTAAATCAGACTTCTCTGTTGCCTACAGATTTTTGGGCGTGATGAACCGGTAGATGCACAGGATGAAGTACCAGAGAGTCTTCAATGAACTCGAGAAGGCCCGGATGAACTGGTGGAGGTATCGGAGAACTGTTTCCAAGAACTCCTGCAGGAAAGTCTTTTTAAAATGGTATATGCATACTTTATAAAATACCTGCCTCTGCATTTAATTCTGGGTGTTTATTAGTGCTGAGACACAATTATTTCAAGTGTAAAATATATGTATGTATGTTTATACAATGGGTACAGAAAGTATGCATTTTCTTACAATGGAAATATAGGCACATACTGAACATACATGTGAACTTTCCAAGCAGAAATACACAGTATTTTATAACCTGTGTGGCTCCTGATGCACATTAGTCTCCATGTGCTGTACCACAGATAGTTTTGAAAGTGAGATGTAATTGTGTACTTTAGGTAACAGAGAGTATTGTGATTTGCATCAGGTCACAAGGAGCAGCAGCAGGATTTGAACCCTCATTTTGCTGCTTTTCAGCCTGATACGCTAATCACTAGGCTACTTATCCACACTACATTGAAAAAGGATTGCAAACTCAGACAGTGTATTTCTAGAAATACAAATTAATTCATATGAATTTTCCTGTGACCATCACATAGGAGGGCTATTTGATTAAGGCCTCCCAAAAGCAATCAAGCCGCATCTAAAAAAAGATATGGTTGTGATGGAGAAGGTACAGAGAAGGGCAACCAAAATGATAAAGGGGCTGGAACGGCTCCCCTATGAGGAAAGACTAAAGAGGTTAGGACTTTTCAGCTTGGAGAAGAGACGACTGAGGGGGGATAGGATAGAGATGTTTAAAATCATGAGAGGTCTAGAACGGGTAGATGTGAATCGGTTATTTACACTTTCGGATAATAGAAAGACTAGGGGGCACTCCATGAAGTTAGCATGGGGCACATTTAAAACTAATCGGAGAAAGTTCTTTTTTACTCAATGCACAATTAAACTCTGGAATTTGTTGCCAGAGGATGTGGTTAGTGCAGTTAGTATAGCTGTGTTTAAAAAAAGATTGGATACGTTCTTGGAGGAGAAGTCCATTATCTGCTATTAATTAAGTTGACTTAGAGAATAGCCACTGCCATTAGCAATGGTTACATGGAATAGACTTAGTTTTTGGGTACTTGCCAGGTTCTTATGGCCTGGATTGGCCACTGTTGGAAACAGGATGCTGGGCTTGATGGACCCTTGGTCTGACCCAGTATGGCATGTTCTTATGTTCTAATGGAATTCTTGCGAGTGTAAGGCTTCTAAAGCTCCCATAATTGTTGTGATCTCAACTCACAACTTCTTTTTCTTTCCTTTTTATCCTTTGGGCAGGTAATGTTTTGCATGCAACAATTTAGGAGACTATGTTTTGTTAGCTTAGGCAGAAGACTAATGAAATACTCCTAAAATCATACAAGGAAGTGTAGCTCTGTCCTCTGACTTTTATTATTGCTCACCACCACCAGGGGAAGGAACATTCATTAATGGAATCAAATGCTTTACATTTCAAAGAGTGCTTCATTCATGTGTGGTCATTGTGTACTAGTAAAGCATAAACAATGACATCTCTACTGTTCCAAAGCAGAGTTATTAATTATACAATATACAGCATTCACCAACTATAATTTTCAGCTGTGGCTACTGGACATTGCTGATTTATCTCAGGAAACAGACATATAGATGTGCGATCAGAGGGTATACAAATACTAAGTGATGAACCAGGATGGTTCGTAATTAGGGTTGAATATTGGAAATCTAAGCCATCTGAAGTTTGACCCCAATCTTCATATCTATCTAGCTTTCTTCTTTTTCATATACATTTTACATTTTAGATATGAATAATTTGTAGGAACTAATTCTTATTTTAATATTTTGACTAGTTTCAATCTGCAAATATTGCCATATAAAAAAAGGCAAACCAGTATAATAAAGAAGGATTTTTTTGAATTGGGTCAGAGAAGATTCAGATTGCCTTGAGTAAATGAATCAGAAGGTCACAGATCTGAACCTGGATTCAAATGGGCTTAGCTCCTCCCTAATACTAACTTATGCATTGATTCAAATCTTATCTCATTGCCTGCATTCAGTGTCATAAACTTAGATCAGAGAGCTATAATCATTAATCTCTCATAGATGATTGGTAATAGCATCAACAGCATAAGCCCTTCACTACTCTAATCAAATAAACAATTTAAATATGAGCTTAGAGAGGAAATGAATACAGAACACTGTATATTTGTCTAATAGTTGTCCTTAAGATGTCCATGGAAGCAGGTGCTTATCCTATTCAATTCTGGATCCTTATCTCATTCATGAGTACTCGTTTGTAGTCTTGCATTTGTGCATACCTGTTATGCCCGAGTAATTCTGAAGGGGTTATTTCCGGTGTTCCGGTTGCCTCAGCTGCTGGTGTCGTTTGATCACTACAGTGGCCATTGCAAGTGCTCCTAGATGTACTGAATGAACTGATGAGGTGGGATGTTCTAGTATGTAGTGCTAATGATTATGTTTCATGTTGTTCTTTTTCTGCCCTTTTGGCAAGCTGTACTTTTAGATAAATTATCCACTGACGTATGATATATCTAAGGTCTGTAGCTGGCCAATGCTCTATTCTATGGTAACGGAACATTTTCCTTCCCTCTCTCCCTATCCGGAAGGCTTCCCTTCTCTGTTTCCCCCATTGCCAATACTGTAACCTTCCTGCCCATCTCTTTTTCTTCACCCATTGCTATCCTCCATGTATTCTTTCTCCTAACTTTTCCCTTTCTCCTTTCCACCAGATCCTTTCTCATCCCTTCTTGCCAGACAGTCCCGTCCCGTCCCCTCTCTTCCTCTTCCCTCTTCTGCCTTCCTAACCCTTTTCTTACCTTCCTGTCCTCTTTTTCGCTCCCCTTCCTAGTCCCCCTCTCTCTCCTACTTTCCTCACTCTCTTGCCCCCTATTTGCATCTTCTCTCCTCAAAGGAATGAGTTCATTAAAAAAAAGAAAAAATACTGCTTTTTCATAACAGTTAGTGGACTTCGGGGTCAACAAACAAGTTGTAGATGATATCTTTTTATTAGACTAATAGAATACACTTTTGACTAGCTTTTGAGAGTTATCCTCTCTTTGTCTAGTCAATGAAGAAACAGCACAGCTACAGTGGGTTAAAATAGTACAGAGTCATCTAGATCATATGCCATTATAGCTCAGTAAAGGGAAGGGGGGAGGGAATGTCAGAGGTGATGATTGTAAAATTTTACATTTGAAAGGGCCAATATCTGATAATGGGTAAGAAAGCCATTATTGTGTCCTTTTGTGTTTGCTGCAAAATGTTTGATCATCCTGATTTCAACAGCCTTCCACTTTTGTATGCTCCTAAAGTTTCCTTTGTCTGCTGTCATTCTGTTTTTTTTCTGTAATGTTTTACGTTATGCCTATGAAGATTGATTTTTTTGTGCTTAATTTTTGGCTTCCATCACCAGTGTAGCTTCCTTTTTTGCTTTGGATCACGTGTACAATATTCAGAGAGAAGCAAGAATGTGAACCTTTTATTTTCAATGTCTTTCCCATGTGGGTAGGATACAGTCCTGTGATATGTGCTGGAAGAGCTCGCATCTTGCAGGATTGGTTTTGCATCCTTTTCTTCTATTGGGGCTTCTGTTTCAGTTTAGGTGCTCGTCAATAGGCTAGAACCTGGGAGTGAGGGTGGGGAGAGGCAGGGAACATTTCTTTCACTAATTCATCCTCCAGTTGTAATGGTGATACATCTTTTATGATTTTCTTTAGAATTTCTACTTCTAGATTGTGTAGTCCTTGCTTCATGGCTTTTCTTTCCTTGTAGAGGTTTTGGGTGAAGATGCAGTTTTCTTGGAGATGATCTTGGAGATGTTTTTTGTTTGAAGCATTCACTTAAAGGTTTGAGGTGTTTATTTCTGTCCTTTGGGTCAGAACCAATATGTTTTGTTTTTTTTGTATGTGAAGGATGAAAACTGGAGCTGTGAAGATAGCTGCATCTGTCTGCTGGGTTTCTGTATACAAATGTTTAAAGGTGTTGTTGCACTTTGGAGGGTGGACCCCTTGCCAGAGGTGGAGTTGGCGCCACCTGTGGAGGAAACCCCCACAGGTCCCCACCTTCGGTGGGCGAGGCCAGGATGGAGCAGAGACCCCACTGGAGCTTTACCACTACCAGTCCGTGTTCCCCTCAGGTTGAGCCCTTGGGTACCAGGGTCAGCTGGATTTACGTGGGGTCTCTGGCAGATGAGGAGATGAAGCTAGGACTGGGTCTGGAAGCAGGCATGAGGGCTTCATGGTAGAGTCATAGGTGAGGGGCAGAGCAGGTGGCAATACTCATAGTCGTGGCTCCAGGCAAGTCAGGGCAGGCGGCAGTACTCGTAGACGTGGTTCCAGGTGCAAGTCAGGGCAGACAACAGTACTCGAGGTTATGGTTCCAAGCGAGGGTTGAATTGCAGAAAACGTCAGAGAGAACAGGAATGCTAGAGAGATCCTCTGGGGAGGAATATGATATGGAACCTAGAAAGCAAGAAGCCAAGGCAAGATCTGCGAGCCAGACCTTGCTTTAAATAGGAAAGATGGAGCAGCAAAGAGGGGCCGCAGCCATTTCCTGCCGTGGTCCCTTTAAATTCTGTGAAGAGACGTGCGCGCGGGCCTAGAGAGACTCAGTGGGGGAGGGGCCTGCGTTGAGCATGGCCTATGCAGCAGGAAGGCCTGGCAGCAGGGCCTACTGGTGCGGCGGCAGGAGAAGCCGACAGGGAGCGACTGGCCAGGGGAGTAGGGAGAAAGGGTGGAAGAGACACTCTTACAGTGAACTTCTAGGGAAATTCTGCTCAAAATAGTTTAAACTCTGCATCTTTAAGTACTAATTTTTTTCTGTATTGCATTTTAAATGAAAGATCGTCATGGATCTTGCATTATTTTGACCAATATAAAGTATGAAGAATTTTGCAGAATTTTAAGTTTTTGTATGCTGAATTTTACATTTTTTTTTGTACAGAATCCCCCCAGGAGTAAATGATTGTAGAATGGAATGCACTGAAGGAGTGGTAAAACTGTTTTTCTTCTCCTTCAGTTCAAATCATGAAGATGTCATTGATCTACCAGCAATATCTGAAGGTTTGTGGTGGTAACCATTCAGGAATGTTTCTTCCAAATCTGACACAAAGTGGTTGGCCTACTAGCACACAGCAAAAGAGTCAAATTTTCATCAACTGATATAATGCTTCACATAAAAAAATGAGGGCAATCCAACCTAAAAGGAACTTCCTATGATCTCAGATCTTATATTGAAATTGGTATCATACAAAGTGCCTTATTGTTAGTCAAAGGAACAGTGACACATCACAGTTTTGGTAGGTTCCCGTATAGCGAATCAGGACAGGTAGCGTAAAGGAATCACACATATAAAGTCGCTGACAAGGGCAGGAATGTGTAATGATAAAATGAAACTGTTCATTCTCAAAATAATTCAGCGAATGATATATTAGCTGTATAGATTATTTAAAAAATGCTCATTTTAATTTGACTAACAACATGATAGTTCCCTACTTTTATTTTAATTTGATTGACATCATGACAGTCCTTCAATTATTTTACATCATTTACGCAATTTTAACAGTGACATATATTTTACTATAATTTAATTTGTTTTTCTATTGTGCTGATTTTATTTTATTATACTATTTTTAAATTTGTTCTTAATTGTATAAGATGCTATTAGGTTTCTTTTCTGTGAATTTGAATTGTAATTTTTATTGTATCTTAAGCTTGTAAACTGTTCTGATGGCTCATCTAAATGGCGGTATATAAAAATGTATCAAATAAATAAATAAATAAAATAAAAAGAATCACTTATGGTAAAAGTTCAATATGCTGGCTGAGCTAATATATTGATGAATATTTAATACCAATACAGTCCCCCATCATGGATGTGTTTCGCCAATGGGGCTGCGTCGGGAGGGACCCACAGACAAAATCTAGATAGAAAACAAAATAGACAAACATTAGAATTAATTAATTAATTAACAGAACAGCTGCTAATACAGCAATGGAGGTGACAAAATGCATATAAACCAATAGTCGATGATGAGTTAAAAGGAAATGTCAAGAAACAGGTTTAAAGACACTGTAAAATAAAGTAATCAAAATGTAAAAATATATACCAATTTATATCACTGGAAATACCTCCAAAAGGTAAAACTGACCAGGAACCAAATGAATTTTTAGCTTAAAGCAAAATGTCAGCCAGACTAATCCGGGGTGCCTATGTATCAAAAGAGTGTTACCTACAAGAGAGGTAAAGGCAGATATCAACAGGTGAAACGTACACAAGTGCCCAGGAAAGGGTTCCCAGAAGTCACGTGTGGCAAAATATTTGGGAATTAACCTTAAAATATGTGCCAGATTGTCAGTCAATCCAAGTAAGTCACGTAACGTACAGAGGGCCAATCGGCTGGCTGGGATTTCTAACCAAGCAAAAGAGCAAGTTACAATGCTGACTGAAAGTGAAGCCCAAGACATAACATGTACAACGGAAATACGGAAAATTATGCAGGAGATCGAAAACTAACCTGACTCCAAGCAAAATTAACCTAGGCCAGTAGGCAAGGCAAGGTACCTAGGCCGGCACATTTATGCCACAAAGGGTACTCTAAAAGGGAAAAAATATTGTTCATGTGAAAGCGTACGGATAAGGTATGTGCTGTCTCCCTGTTGATGGCTTGTACCTTTCTTCAACTTTTTTTCACTTTCTTATTAACTTTCGTATGAGCAATATCAACAATTTCATCATCCCACATTCCTGCCCTTGTCAGGTTCCTGTATAGACCACTTACAGCATGTCCTTGTACATAAACTTTTCTGCTGTAATTTTGTTTGTATATCGTTCTTGTGGCCATAAAATCCAGTGTCTCAAACAAAACAACTGAAGATATTTTACTCTATGGAATATTTTATCAGCATTTACCACCAAGCAAGTGGCAAAGCTGTCTAATGCTGCCGCTATCTGGCAAGTGGAGGAGTAGCTGTCACATCCTGCCAAAGCATAACGCCCGACGCTGTTAGTGTTTCGGCATCAACGGCCTGCATCAGGACATCGCACGTTCTACAATAGAAACAGAAATAAGAGTCACCAAAACTTCTACTGATATTAATTCAACATATTACATTCTTACTATATAGTCATTGGACTTAATGTCTCATGTCTTTATTTATATTCCACTTTTTCAGGCACTTTAAGGCAGATTACTTTCAAGTACTGGAAGTATTTTTCTGTCCTAGAGGACTCACAATCTAATAGGGAGATTTAACTAAGCTGTAATATGGAGATATCACAAGTTAAACAGTGTCCAACATGCATTATATACCATGTGATATCACCATATCACGCGATATCTAATATATTCCTCTCTCTATGGAAATAGCTTTGCATGCAATTTGCATGCATAAAATTGTCTAATATATGCAAAGCAGCTTATGCATAGGTAGTTCAATGTGAATAATGTTTCTGACTTGGAAAAAAGTCAGCCTCATTATTTTATTGTGTTGGAGGGTGGTGTAGTTATTTTTCTATGGGAACATTGGGATGCTAGCATGGGTCCCTGATGGATCCACAGGAAAATGTGAAGGGCCAAGCAGCCTGAAAACCCTTCAGACCTCTCAAATAAAACCTGCAGAGGTAGGAGAGATCCCCAGCAGAAAAAAAAATTGTTTAAACTATGTGGCGACAGCTCAGTCTCCTCCCTAACCCCTCTGATGACATCAATAAAGTACCCACCAATGACTTCAACCCTCCCTGGCAGCCACACGACCTCCTTCCCCCTCCTGGTTCCGAATAGTCAACCATCCCTAAGGTGTAGAGTGCCCCCCACCCACCAGTCTAGCAAAAAATATCCCCTGCTCCCACCCCTATCCCTCCTATCTTTCTTAATGATTGGTGGTGGCTAGTGAGGCCCCAGAGCACCCCTTGCTCTGGGAGAAGTCAATGACATTTTTCAAAATGGCGTCAATCCGACCTTGCCCCCATGATAGGGGTAAAGTCTGGGGCTCTGAATCTGGTTGAGCTTTTTAGAGATCTCATTCCTCTCTTGCCTGGTAAGGAAGCAACTCTTAAATACTTTCGTTCCCCTTGCATATTGTGTTTAATATGTTTCTTTGATTAAAGCTGATTGTGAACTATACATGTTGTGTCTAAGCCCTAACTGGTGGAGGGCTGGGGATTTGGGCAGGGGGTGTTCAGGGCTCAGAATAAATCCAGGGTAAATACTTAAAGAAGTGATTAATATAATATTATCTATGTTTTAAATTTGCATATGCAGGAACACTATCCACGTTAGGTGTAAGCTAACACCTGCATTAACCAACGCCTGTATTAACACTTGTAAATTCATAGGCCCCTTTTTAATCAGAGACCTATGAGCTGGATGCTATCAAAATATGCTCTTACCTACCTAAAATTACAAGTGAACTGAACAGTTTCCTTAAAGGAAATTAAGGTAAACTAACAAACCGAAAAGAGTTCTAAGTTTGGGGAGGAGATTGGAGGTACATGAAAAGTATGGAGCATGGTCATTGGGTATTCTATTATCTGCGACAAAACTTTGAATTAAATTGGATCCACAGTTCAATTGTTATTAATGGGAGGGGAGGAACCAGATGACACAAACATTAGGGATGTTTGCTTTGAAATTAATTGAAAAATGTGATAAAACACCCAAAAAATCCCTCTCGAAAGTTTTTTTTTGTTGATGATCATTTCAGAAAGTCAACAAAAAAAAAACCTGAGAGCCACTAAAACAGCAATATTAGCCTCCCCCAGTCCTTCCCCATAAGTTCCTTCCCTTCCACTAAAATGCCTTTTACTCCCTTCCCTGGTTCTGCGAATTAGAACGAGGCAGGAAGAAACTTCAGTTGCTCCTGAGGTAAACACCATTTTGCTGTATAGATGATACCTCCTTATAACAAAACGGCCCTAGTGTCATAGCCATCTGGCACCATTTTCAAACCAGAACTCCATGGGGCAAGTGAGGCTACATCACTTCTGCCCTATTCCACTTTTTAGACTCTCGGAAGGGGATCTTTCAGGGGGTGGGGAACTTACGGGGATAATTTTGCTGTTTTGGTGCTAGCTGGGGGGATGGTGGAGGTGGTGCAATTTCTCGAATTTTTTTTTTATTTTACTGAACCAAAATAAACTGAAACACAAATTTTAAATAACACCCAAAAGAAGATATTTTCCCTGCACACCTCTAACAAACATGAACATTTTCTAAGGCAAGTTTCCCTGTAGGAAACTAATCCAGAAATGGTGATACCATAAGAAATGAAATCACCTTCTGAGGTTCCCGTGTCTGTTCATGCATTGATTCTGTGTTCACAAACACATTAGCAGCAGCATAACAAGAGCAAATCCAAGGAATCTTTTTTTAATACACAGTTCACAAGCAAGTCAACTGGGGGAACAAAGTCTGAAAGTGGATGATAAACTTGTGTTTTGTTTTGCAGAAAACTGTGTTTTAAGCTCTTTGTTAACCATGCAGAAAAAGCCAGCAGTTGGTTGGAGAACAATAGGCTGTGTGCTTCTTAAAAATTAATATCTGCACATTGAGCAATAAAAAATAAAGCTGTCAAATTTTTGCCAGCTGTGTTTCGCTCATATGTTGGTGTTTATTTGCCATGGGTTTAAAAAGGCAGCAATGCAATTTGAGGAGAGAGGACATGCTAATAGTGATTCTTTATATAACATAACTTCATAGACAAATAATTTTTCATAGTTTTATAACCTGATGTGCATGAGCTTTCAAGACATACATGTCCCTTATTCACATGTGAGTTCAAGGCTGAGCTCCGGAGTCTCAATGCGTGGATGAGACGATGGTGCAAGAATGAGACGATGGTGTAAGGAACCTTAACCAGGGTGGAAGCAGGCTGCTGGCACTAATGTTTATCTTTTCTAGCACTGACTACTGCAACACACTCTTACTAGGACTCCCAAGCTCATCGATAAGACCACTCCAGATACTTCAAAATACTGCAGGCAGAATACTAACGGGAAAAAAGAGGAGGGACCATATAACCGAAACTCTAGCAGACTTACATTGGTTACCCATCAAATACAGGTTAAAATACAAGGCCTTATGCACCATACACAAACTAATATATGATAAAGAAGCAGACTGGCTAAACACAGCCTTACGAGTACACGTTCCACAAAGAAACCTCCGCTCAGCAAACAAAGCACTACTAACAATCCCGTCAGTAAAGTCAGCAAAATTAACCCAAGTGAGAGAAAGGGCTTTATCATTGGCTGGGCCCATACTATGGAACACGATGCCCCCTGAACTCAGATTACAGAATAATCTCAAAACTTTTAAGAAAAATCTAAAAACATGGCTCTTTAAAAAAGCCTTCACTAAAGAGTGTGGAGGGTAGAGAATGAAAGTACAGGGTAATGCAGATGAGAATGAATTTACTCAATCCTACATTTAAGAAGTAGTATTTCAAAGCAATAGTAACTCAATAATATACCTGGACTTGACCAACATTACTCAAATAATGATTTTATTTATGAAATTGTAACCGAACTTTATTGGCACCTGTTAGAATGTACGATATCCTACATTTACTTACCTTAGTCTATGTGCCTATTTGTAAACCGTTGCGATGGTACATAACTTAGCGACGGTATAGAAAAGTTTTTAAATAAATAAAAAATAAATAAAGGTAGACGGCAGGGGATCCCGGCACACGCGTTAGTATTTATGTGCTGGTTTCAATGTGAAATCCAGGAATGCCCATCCCCCACTCAGACCATGCCCTCGCCCCACTCTTTCTTTTTGTGCACGCAGCTGGAGCTAACTGTGTGTCAGGGTGGCTTTTAAAGTCCACCTGTTGTGCGCCAACACAACATACACACTTATCTCCCGTTTTTGGCGTGCATCCATCTAAAAGTATTTATTTAGATCAGCATCTATTCTGAATGTTTAAAAAAAACAGAAATTTGGAGTGCTCAGAAAATTTGAACTACGATAAAGTTCATTAAACTCTTTCCTTTCCACCTTAATCACCCACACAGTTACAAGACTTTTATTGGCCTCCTGGTGTTCCCCATTCTGATTATTTTCATTTTAGCTTAGAGCAGGGGTAACCGTTTGGACCTTCCTTTGCTGTGTAGTTCTCCTTATCTTTAATATTGGGAAAAATGCGAATTGTATTCTTTTTTCATCTAATAAAAATCATGGAAGCTGGACTATGCTGTCTTCTTTTCGTTTACTATTTCATATTCCTCCTTCCTTACTCCACCTTCATTCCATCAACTTCTAGCACTTTCCTCCCATCAACCATGCACTGATGCTACTTATCCATCTCTCCACCCCCAGCTGTTTACCCTGCCTCCCTCTTAGCCCCTACACTGATGCACCATCAACCTCTCCATCCCCCTACCAGCACTCATGCTAGGGATGTGCACTGATTTTTTTTTTCATGTTGTTTACGTTTCGGGTCATTATCTGTTTGATTTCGTTTTTAAATTGGTTCGGGAGGTGTTTATTTTGTTTTCCCTAATTTCGGAATTAGTGCGCACTAAGTCCATAAATAGGAAAACTATAATTAGTACACACTAACGGAACTTAGTGCGCACTAAGGGGTAGATTTTCAAAGGGTTACACGCGTAATATATGCGCGTAACCCCCGAAAACCTATCCCTGCATGCGCCAGGCCTATTTTGCATAGGCTCGGTGGCGCACGCAAGCCCCAGGACGCGCGTATGTGCCGGGGCTTTGGAAAAGGGGCTGTCTGGGGGTGGGGCAGGGGGCAGGATTGTGGGCATGGCGTCGATCTGGGGGAGGTCCGGGGGCGGTCCCGAGTCCTCCGGCACAGCAGCCAACCGGCACGCACAAGATATGCCTGAAAGAAACAGGCATAAAAAATTAAATAAGGTGAATTCTGTTACGAGACTGAAGAGGAACCCCATGTGGACACACAGAGATTGGCATTCTGGGCATGTTCAGTGTGCCAGGCAAAGTTCTAGAAACTTTGACAAAAGTTTTCTGTGGTGGGCTCCATCTGATTATGTCACCCATCTGTGAGGAATAACATCCTGCTATCCTAGGAGAACACCTGTTACAGGTAAGCAACTCTGCTTTCTTCCCCAGTGATGCTTTTATTTCCTTGTTCTACCCTTAAGACTATGACCCTCCTTTTTCCCGCCCCCTTACCTGTCCATCCTGCCCCCCCTGGTGTTGATGCTTATCTTCATCTGTGCTCACCTCTCCAAATGCTGATACTCTTCCTGTTCAGCATGTTATATTTTAGGGTCCTGAAGGATGAATATCCTCAAAATCCTAAAATTTGCAACACCCATGGTGAGCACTTTTACTGCATGTTACTTCCACACATGGTTGCAGTAACTTGAATCCATCTATGAATGCCAAAAGCTATTAAGAGAAATTACTTATAGTATTTCCATTTTATGCAACCAGAACTCTTCTAGTATATGTGTCTAGAGACAACTCTTTTGCTCATTGTAGGACTACATAACATTTCCCATACATCATTTATAGTTCTGCACTTACAGATGCTCCATGTTTGCCAGAAGTGGAATAATATGAAAGGGAAGCTGCTAGCTGAAGCATAGAAATCTTTGTATTCAGCAAATAAAGTCGACTGAATTCTTTAGAAAAAAGCTACCCAGTCTACACACAGCAATGCAACACAGGAAAGCATTAATTTAAGCAATAATTAATCTGCGTTTTTATTCACCTATCAACAGTGCTGCTCATTAAAATATGCATATTTATAAGGTACCCTCATGCTTTATGGACAACACAATGCTTGCCGCATGGGTAATCCAACTTGGGAATGACTGTGGAATTTGTGAACCTTTTTTATCTGACAATGGCTTTAGATATCACGAATGTTGACATTTCAAGACCCTGGGGTAAGGCAGACGTCTGCTAGCCTCAATTACAAGATAAGTTCATTTTATGCATCTTCAGATCCGCAGGAGAATGGTTACGGGTTTGTTTTGAAATACAGCATGCAAGCAAGCAAACACAATGAAATGTTTAGGTGGTTCTGTTGCAAATACAATTTATAAGAAGCACTTATTATGCAGTAATATTTCACTTATTTAAACAAGTTGAAATGTTTGTTTCTTTATATAGTGGAGATTACTGTATGCAAGACATGCTTGAATTAGCTCAGGTAATATCTTTTGTATGTATAAGACAATCCATACATATTTTAAGGATGCCTGCACCTGTAAAACCATCTCTGAATATATAGGGGTTCAATTCTGCAATGTGCTGCGTGCAGATGATTCTGGAATATTAACACGGGTATGCAGTGCGCAGGGCACAGCACATAATCAGACTACTGGATTCAAACAAATTAGCAGATGGCTCAAGTCTGGGGCTGTTGACCATTTGGGGTAGGGACAGGGACAGGGATAGAGGAACAGTTGCAGTATGATCTCCTTCCCTCACAAAACAAAGACCAAAATACAATTTTCTATATGAAAGAGTAGAATGGTGAGCATGTGAATCCTTATACCTACAAATAAAAATAATAATTAATAAGTGTACATGACGAGAACAATAATGAAAGCCCTTTCTACAGTAAAATTGGATGTTACCTGAGGAAAATAAGATTTTGAATATTGCCTGACCTCAATGGGCGCAAAATTACCCCCAGTGTTCTACACTATAGAGGCATTTCCAGGGGTGGGGTGAGGGCTGGGGTGGAAAAGCATGTATAGTTCTTTAGAATCAGAATAAATCTTTTGCAGAGAAAGTAGGTGCAAATCTCTGTGGGTAATTTTTGAGGGAGTAATAAAGCAAAAATGCATGTGTACTTCTGCTAGGGGTGTGCATTCGTTTTCGACGTATTGGCAATCCGCAACATATATGTCCCTATTCGTTATATTCGTGGGGAAGCGAAACATATCGCGACTCCCCATGAATATAACTTATCATCCGTTTCATCCGTTGCACGGCGCATGGCACGCACGTGCGCTTTTCTTTGGCGCCATTTGCAATCGAAGGACGCTATTTCGGTGTATCCACTATCCAGAGCCAAAAACCAGCCCTTTCCTGTGAGTCATCAGTGACTCACAGGAAAGGCTCAGACAGGTTGGCATGAATACCGGAATGCAGCGTATCAGCGATAACATTTTGTGAAATGCACTGAATGCAGCCAATCGCGCTGTCAATCAGTGCTCAGTGATGATTTTCCTGATGACCCACCACTATATATACTTAAGCACGCGGCGTGCCATGCACTTTCTTTGCAGGGGTGGTGGGGGGGGGGGGGGGGGGGGGGGTGGTGGGGGGGGGGGGGGAGGGTGGTCTCTGTGGAAGCAGGCTGCACTCAGAGCTAGTCTGAGTTCATAAATCTCTATTGAATTGCTAGCTAGGCTAGTTAGTAGGGAAAAAATATTTATTCTTTATTTGGCTGCAGTGCCTGTGCCAGCTATCCCTGTTTGTTTTTTAAGCAGTTTATTTAGGAGATCTGAGACGGTATCTCTGTGTCAGGGAGAGAAGCTGCTAGCAGTGCCATTTTGTTTCATTCACCCTCTGGGCTAGGCTGCAAACAAGCACCATTTGGGTGTTGTGGCTGGGAGAGATATATTCAATTTTGCTAGAGTCTCCATTGGAAAATATATTTCATTGATTTTTCTGCTGTGTCAACAATTCCAACTTTTTTAAACTGAATTTGTTTAATTCAACTCACTCTGCACTGGACTTCAGTGGGCTGGCAGTTTAGCAGACTGAACTTTATTATTGGGACAGTCTGTGCAGTGAAATCCCCAGTCTGCCTCTTTTATGCTTACAAGCAAGCTGCGTGTGTGCGCATACCACACACGTTACATTAGTGCATAGCAAGGCACTGTGACAGTGGGCAGCCAGTAGGCACTAGGCAGTGACATTAAATCCATAATGTCAGGGAAAGCTAGATGTAGTTGAGTGATTGGGACTGGCAGAGGAGGCACTTCAAAAGGCACTAGTGCCACTCCCCCATTAAAGTTAAAAAGGGACCTGTCACAATCTAAACTCTTTGGAGGGGCGGGCAGTTCCATCCAGAATAAAATGAAATCTGACCATGATGCATCACAATCACCACCACCTATTTCTGACCCTGTAGTTTTGGAGGTGAGGGAAGGGGAGGCTGAGTCATGCCAGACAAAATGTCAACACCCAAAAGCAGCAGGGGGACAGAAGTCTCGACTAACACTTAGCGTTGACAATGTAGTGCAGTCACTGTTTGCTTCTGATTCAGATGAAGAATAATCTTGTGTGGGATTCTCATCAGAAACTGAAGAAGCTTTAGGAGGATCAGTTAGCCTCCTCTTCAGTGCAGCAGGGGAGAGATGAAACTGATGATGAGGAGGAGGAAGAGCAGTCAGCGCAGGCACAGAGGGTGACTGAGGCCCCTGGCATTGCTTCTCAGGGTGCACCCACTAATTCAGCTCCAGTGCCAGCATCCACCCCCAAGGCTTTAGAGAAGGGAGGATCACGAAAGACTTCTGCAATCTGGAGCCCCTTTAAAGTGACGGATGACCCGCATTTTGATCGGTGTAATTACTGTGCCAGGGATATTAGCAGAGGCAAGCAAATGGGACATCTATCTAATTTTGGCATGACGCATCATATGAAGAGGCAACACCCAACAAGAGTACTGCCATCTGGGGATGGTGGCAGTACCAGTCGGGGACCCCTTCCAAGCAGCGTAAAGTGGTTCAAAAGCAGCAGAGTCAGCCCATGCCCTCATCCCCTTCTAGCAATCAGGTGGCAGGCCAGCAACCCCCTGACGTGTGGCAGAAGCGACAACCCACCATGGAGGAAATGGGGTGGAGTGCGGTAACGCTATCCCGGGGTAGGAGGCAGGCAGCCTCAAAAGTTGTAACCAGGAGCATTGGGGAAATGATTGCCCTTGAAGACCAGCCCTTGCAGTTAGTGGAGAATGTGGGTTTCAAGCATTTTCTGAAGGTCGTAGTTCCAAACTACAAAGTCTCCTCCAGAACTACATTTAGCAGAAAGGTCATCCCCAACCTGTACAAGCAGTGACACAGTCGCATGCAAGCGCTGCTAGCTAAGGCAGAAGGGAGAGTGCATTTCACTTGCGATATCTGGACTGCCATGAATGCTGCACACTCTTACCTCTCCCTGACAGCACACTGGTGGGATCTGGCTGAGGCAGGGGCAGGCAGCAGCTCTATTACTGAACAGGTATCAGGGTGGAGGTGGGCTTTACTGCACACCCACCTGACGGACCAGGCCCATACCACAGCCAATATTCTAGCATGCATCACACAGATGCTGGAGGGATGGCAACTACACCAGAGAGACAGGAATCCTCAGGCAGGGTTCTTTGTCATAGACAATGGTGCAAACATGGTTAAGGCAATAAACGACGGGCACGTTAAGAACATCTGATGTTTTGCACCCACTCTGCACCTGGTAGTGAAGTCAGCTCTGGGGTTGGATTCCGATGACAAAGAGAATGAATACCTGCATAGGTTAATACAGAAGTGCAGGAACATAGCAGCACACTTCCACAGAAGTGTGAAGGCGGGGCAGATTCTCCGACAAAAGCAGACTGATTTGGAGATGCCTCTGCAGCAGTCAAAAAAGCAAACAAAATGTTAGGAATTATTAGGAAGGGAATGGTGAATTAAACAGAAAATGTCATAATGCCTCTATATTGCTCCATGGTGAGACCGCATCTTGAATACTGTGTACAATTCTGGTCGCCGCATCTCAAAAAAGATATAGTTGAGATGGAGCAGGTACAGAGAAGGGCAACCAAAATGATAAAGGGGATGGAAAAGCTCCCCTATGAGGAAAGGTTGAAGAGGTTAGGACTGTTCAGCTTGGAGAAGAGATGGTTGAGGGGTGATATGATAGAGGTCTTTAAAATAATGAGAGGTCTTGAACAAGTAGATGTGAATCGGTTATTTACACTTTCGAATAATGGAAAGACTAGGGGGCATTCCATGAAGTTAGCAAGTAGCACATTTAAGACTAATCAGAGAAAATTGTTTTACACTCAATGCACAATAAAGCTCTGGAATTTGTTGCCAGAGGATGTGGTTAGTGCAGTTAGTGTAGTTGGGTTCAAAAAAGGTTTGGATAAGTTTTTGGAGGAGAAGTCCATTAACGGCTATTAATTACATTTACTTAGGGAATAGCCACTGCTATTAATTGCATCAGTGGCATGGGATCTTCTTAGTGTTTGGGTAATTGCCAGGTTCTTGTGGTCTGGTTTGGCCTCTGTTGGAAACACGATGCTGGGCTTGATGGATCCTTGGTCAGACCCAGCATGGCAATTTCTTATGTTCTTATGATATCACTCTGTAAATAAGAGGCAAATGACGTTTGTCACACGGGACATTATATAAACTGGATATCTTCTGAAAGTACTAAGAGGAGAGATTTGGGGTAGGGGGAAGTGGAAATGGGAGAGATGGGGGGTAGGAATTGACCTTATTGTATTCATGTGATGATGTATGCCGGGATGGAGCAGAGTGAAGGTGTAGGGTAGGGAAAAGAGACAGAGGCTTCACAGAGGGGTAGATTTTTAAAAAGTGCGCCTTCGAGTACTTTTGTTGGTGCACCAGGTGCAAACAAAAGTACGCTGGATTTTAGTAGATACGCGCGTAGCCACGCGTATCTGCTAAAATCCAGGATCGGCGCGCGCAAGGCTGCCGATTTTGTGCAGCCAGCGCGCGCCGAGCCGCGCAGCCTGCCTCCATTCCCTCCGAGGCCGCTCCGAAATCGGAGCGGCCTCGGAGGGAACTTGCTTTCGCCCTCCCCTCACCTTACCCTCCCTTCCTCTATCTAACCCACCCCCCCGGCCGTATCTAAACCCCCCCCCCTACCTTTGTCGGGGGATTTACGCCTCCCGGAGGGAGAAGTAAATCCCCGCGTGCCAGCGGGCCGCTAGGGCACCGAGACGCGACCTGGGGGCGGTTCCGGAGGGCGCGGCCATGCCCCCGGACTGCCCCGGGCCTAAACCACGCCCCCGGGCCCACCCCCGAAACGCCACGTCCCGCCCCCAAAACGCCACACCGATCGGCCCCGCCTCCGACACGCCCCCAACACGCCCCCCTCAAAAAACCCCGGGACTGACGCGAGTCCCGGGGCTCTGCGCGCGCCGGCAGGCCTATGGAAAATAGGCGCGCCGGCGAGCAGGGCTCTTAAAATCCGCCCCAGAGTGTAGAGAGACAATGAGAGAGGAAGAGGGTGGAGGAGACACTGAGGGGCTGGCAGGAATGTGGAGAGTGATGGAGAGAGGAAGAGTATTGGGTGGGGGAGAGACACAGTGTAGAGGTGGTGGAGCATAAGAGAAGCTGGGCAGAGTATGAGTATGGGGGAGAGAAGCTGGGCAGAGTGTGGAAAGACAGAGGGAGAGAGAGAGAGAAACTGAGAAGCATGAGAGGCTGGGTGGAGTGAGGGAGTGGGAAGGAGGGAGAAGTTGGGCAGAGTAGGGAAAGATAGGCTGGGCAGACTATGGAGGCAGGGGAGAAACATAGAAACATGATAGCAGAAAAAGACCACATAGCCCATGTAGTCTGCCCATCTGCCCAGAGAGAGAGAGAGGCTGGACAGCATGTATGGAGTGGTGGGGAAAGAGAGAGACGGCAGAGCGTAGAGAGACAGAGAGACAGAGTGCAAGAGGCTGGGCAGACTGTGGAGATTGGGGAGACAGCGGGACAGAGATACTAGGCAGAGGCAGGCAGGGCAGAGTGTGAATACTGTTTTTTGCTTTTGTAATAACTTAGTACTGTTACATTATGCTAGTTATGTAGGTATTACAGGCTCACTGTCATGTGGAATACATGATAATCCACGTTGTTTACAACTAAAACAAACTCTAAAAGTTCGTGCATGTATGAAGGGTGAGGGGGGTGGGGGGGGGGGGGGGCGGGCGTAATTCTGAATATTTGATCCTGGCGCAGGAAAAGTTGGTCCCAGCTCTGTAATGACGTTTCCAGGGTATCCTTTGTTGGGACAGGAACATCTCCTCCAAAAATGATTAAAAAAAAAAGCAAAAACACAGTTTCTGCTCAGGGAATTTAAACCCTCTCCCCCACCCCAGGGGCTGAAGACTCCGGATGGGTGTCCTCAAACGGTCTCAAGATGATTCTTAATCACATTTAGGTGATGTTCTCTCTATTTTTCAGTTGATGGAAGGGATCCTCTCTGGAACACGCAGCCCTTCATGTTCCTCAGTAGGGTCAGAAGTTGGGCAGCTTCCTTGCCCTAGAATGGAAGGTAACACCAGAGAGTCCTTGCATCAGGTCAGCACCATACCTCCTTCCTCATTGAGGGGCAGGTCATCCTTGCCCTGGGCACCCCAGGAACAGGGTTCCCCCATGCCCTGAACCCCGGCGACACTGAGGGGTCTCACAGGGCTACCTACAACAAAAATATTAATCCCTAAAATAACCCAGAGGTAAGCCCAACCAGCCACTGAGCGGACTGGAAGCGCAGCTTCCTGACCTTGCTTAGGTTCCCCGGGCAGGGTTTTGCCTGGATCCTCCAAGTAGGCCTGAAATAAACAAAACAAACCAAACTCATCTACACTGCAACCTAACTCACAACTCAAAGATACTGCCACTAGTCTCTCAGTAGAGAGCTGCTTTATAAATCCTATTCAAGGGGGACGGCCACCCCAGTTCCCTCAAAGGGAGGAGCTGCAAATGAATGGTGCATCCCACTCATTATTACCAACCTATCCTGCAGCAGGCTAAAAGGAGTTAAATAGTTCCTATATTAGGAATGAAATCAGTGGTAATTATATAGTTCTAAAGTAAGATTCCTAGAGAGAATTCATGAATTCACCTCGCACGTAAACACTCCCATTTTTAGAACTTAAACTGAAGTCTCTACTGTGATGTTTCTCATCAAAACTGCACTCATACAGCACAAGGATTCACATTTTCTCTGTCAGTACAGCAAAAGATGCTGCTCTTTTGTTTTGCCGCTCTCTCTCTCCCCTGGTATCAGCTGCTTAAAGCCAGAGAGCAAAGGGAGCTGTTGGGTAATGTCACGATGATGTCACAGCCTGGATTCTTAAAGGGGCCAGGTCATATCAGCACCGCAGGGGAGGCACAAAAGTAAAACAAAAGAGATCCGCGTAAAACAAAACGAAGACAGATTAAAATAAAGGCAAGGAGTGGGAAAGGAGAAGCAGCAGAGGGTACTTACCAAGCTCCTGCAGCAGTGAATTGCTACTACAGCCGTCCTCCCTGGGAGTGATAGAGGCACATTGGAGCATACAGCATAGCAGGGATAGCATCAAGGGATGCTGGGCTAACCTCTGCTTCTCAACTGTAGGAAAGAGGGTCCTGGAGAGAAAGATGAATCCTGGTAAGCAAGTCCATGCAGCTCCTGGGAAAAATAGTTTAGAAATAAATGTTTGGACCAGATTGAGTGTTGGGGGTGACCAGTGCTAGCTCCCATTATCTGTGCAAGGCTGGTTTGGTGGGTTTATGTGGCCAGGGAAAGCCCTTGTGCTGGGACTCCAGTCTAAGCAGAAATCCAGTCCAGGTTTTCCTGCAAGCTCTCTGTATGTGTATCATACAGCTCAAAAGTACTGGGGCTAGCACCGTGGCTTTTGTGAGTAATTTGCCTAATGTAGGAACACTGAAAGGTAAGGTGATTAGCCACTAAAACCTTGTTTTGGGACAATGTGTCTATTTTTAAAATATAAGGAAAAGTAAATACAAGTGGTTGATACCTCTGCCCTGTCACCAGGAAGGCTGAGAGTGACAGTTTCAAGGAAAGTAAAGATTTTTAAAAGTGGCACTACTTTATAGTGACATCAGTGGAGCAAGGATTTGCTCTGAGAGAAAGAGAGTTTCCATATGGAGAATTAAGCAGAGGGCAGAAGGTTTTAGCAGAGGACAGGACTGCTGGTAGTCAGCACTGCCAAGCCCAAAAAGTATTTGTGATGAAGCTAGCCAGCACCCTAAGGGGAACAGCCAGAAACCAGTAACCCTGCTACTACTGAGTTCCTGTGTCCCTGGGAAATTTGAAAGAAAGAGAAAAATAAAATTTGATTCCAGATCCCAGAGAGATTCTGTTGTGCGTCCTGCTCGCGCCCAACCTGTTCCTGGTTCTGCTTACCCTTCCTCTACACCAGCCAGTCCCGGGTCAGCCTCCCTCACGTCTGCCACCAGCTCCACTTGGCCACGGCATTCCACGGTGGCATTCCCCTATGCTTCACCTCCCAGCTCCAGCCAGGACTTATGGCGGGGCTCGGCATCCTCTGTGGCTTCGGCCCCACCCTTAGGCATGCGCGCGCAGACTTACCAGCCTCTTAAAGGGCCAAGGGTGGGCCCCAGCTCCGCGGTGCACCCAGGTTGATTCCCGTACTAAAGGAAGTACCTCACATCACTTCCTTGCCTTGGCAATTGGGTCGATCACCTAGTGATGGCAAGTTTTCCTTCTTGCGTTCCAGTCTCTCTGTTCCAGTGTCCCAGTGTTTCCTGTGTCTCCAGTTCCAGTGTCTCATGTTTCTCCCATTCCAGCGTCTCCAGTTCCAGCGTCTCCTGTGTCTCCTGTTCCAGCGTCTCCTGCTCCTTCGTCTCTCCATCCTTGGTAGTACCCTTCGGACTAATCTCACAGTACTGACCTTTGCTTGTTCTTGACTACTTCTTGATTGCTACCTGTCCTGACCTCTGCCTGGAACACCGAATACTCTCTGATTGCTGCCTGCCCTGACCTCTGCCTGGAACACCGACTACTCTCTGATTGCTGCCTGACCTGACCTCTGCCTGGAACTATGACTGTACCCAGACAGACCTCTATTACCGACCCTGCCTGGCTGACCATTCTATGCCAAGACTCTGGCATCGATTCTCGCTATACACTTGGACACTCTATTCTGGCCTCCTGCAACCTCTGGACTTCCTTACCTGAACACCGACCATGCACCCTTGTTCATGGTGGGCACTCCCTTGAACTTTCTCTCTAGGAGACCCTGTGAGGCCCACCTAAGACCAGGTGGCCTGGGTAACCAAGGGTTCAACCTGAGGAAACCCCGGGTTGCTATTGGTGAAGCTCCAGCTAGCCTCTGTCTCCTCCTGTGCTCCGCCTCCTGGTGGCAGGCGCTCTCTGGGTCTGACCGGAGGGCAGTACCAATCCTGCACCAGGCCAAGGGTCCACCTCCAGCACAAAAGATTCTTGTGCTTGGAACGTAAAAAGAAGGGACAGAATAGTTAATAGAAACAATTGAACAGGAACGTGGAAATAGTTTTTGCCTGTTCTAGAGGGGAGTGGGATTTTGTTTTGTGTGTACAGAAATTGCTGTTCCCCTGAAATTAAAGACAGGGATATCCTGATTATCATTTATTTTCTTTAGCTAGATAAATGTTTCACCAAGCCATCAGACACATGCAGCCGAAAAACGTTTAGCTTGCAGAAGATCACTGAGTGCTAGGGAGGTAGTCTTTGTTTTTGATTTGATAGTTAGGTGGTAGGTACACCAATGGAGAACCATATTTCAAAATCCTCAAGAGCCATTGCCTAGAGGAGAAAGTTGTTGCCAGAGATCATCACATCAGAGATTGCATCACAAGGGACTGAGCTTGGATCCCAGATAAGTGTGTGCATACACCTAGAAAAGGAATAGGAAATCACACCTTAGATCTGGACAGACTGTGAGGTTCCAGCTAGAGGCCTTGTAACACAGGAACGTTTGCCAACCCACCAGCCGTAATCATGACAGTGGGATAAGGTCTCTGCCACAGGGGGGCGCTCTTTAGAATTAGCAATACAAAAGGTAGAAAGCAGCTCAATAATGCCACAATAGTCCTTTCAACTGTAACAGATACAAAAATAGCCCAGACAGGGTCTCAAAAGAGAAAGATAAGTCCTTAAACCATGTGAGTATTGAGGCAGGACTTGGGGGATCTCTCCTAATTCTCCCAAACGTATCTTCACTGTTTTGGAATACAAGACAAATCCTCTTCTCCCACATCCATAAAATCCAATACCTGGTTGTACACTCAGTCCATAGGACAAATCTCTTTCTCTTGTAGGTCTTAGGACAAAGAAATCCTCCAGATTCCTTTGGCTTGAATTCTCCTTGTAATTCTTCTCCAACGAGATGAGGAAAACAAGACAGACCCTCTCAGAGGACAGGAGACATGCCACTTGACCTCTTCTGTCCTGGAGCCCAGGAGACCCCATGGCTGCCTCTCGCTGCTCTCTTTTGAAGTCAACTCTATACCGAGTCAGTTTTTATCAGATTGCAACACTGACCCACCCATCAATCAAAATGACTAATACAGTCAAGGAACCTCCCAGTGCTAGTGGAAACCACCTCCCTCTTAATTGTGGTGAAGCCTAGTGGGCTTTACATATTTAATAAGTTATGAGGCTCACATGTAACAAGATATAAAATATTTATCTTACCAGTGGTTTGGTTCATACAGAACTATCATTTGTGTTAGAGTCTTAAATAATACATCTGTATACCTTAACAATAGGAAACATACATTTTTTATATAAAAAGAAAATAACATAAAAAATAAATAATGACAAAAAGGAGACAAGAAAAAAGATGAAAATAAAAAAAGCAACAGAGCCAAGAAGCTGGGCAGCTGAGATTTTCAAGCTCCTACTAGAGTAGCCAGTACTGCTGCTCTAGCAAGGACTCAGCATAAAAAACCCCAAAAGAGATCACAAAACCTGTCTCTGCCTTGAACAAAAGAACATTTACTTTTTCAGGTTGTTGTCTTATGGACTGGAAACTCTGTTTCATGCTTCTTTGGTGTTTTAAGAGCTTCACTGTCTCCTTCAGAAATTATAAATGGCCACGCAGACATCTTGCTGACATCCCTGTGTAGTCTCTGCTAGAACCAATGACAATGTTTAAACTTATATAACATATAAAAGTGATGCTGATTGTGAAACTTGTTATGTTCCGCGGCCATGGCGCCCCACGACCGCGGCCCCCCTACCTGATTCGCGGTGCTCTCTCGCCACGGGAGCCCCGGGGGAGGGCTCCGATTCAGGCTGCTGCGCCCGCGCAGCCTCCAGTCCCACCCACTGCGGAGGAAGCCGTCCTGCTTCCTCCCTCGCAACGTCTAGCGGCATCTCCCCTCCACAGGGGAGATTCAAGATGGCTGCCACCATCCTTAGGTGCGAGGCCGCGCCTCCTCCACTGATTTAAAGGGACCTAATCCCTTTAAATGGCTTCACCTGATCTCTCTCAGGCAGAGCAGAGGAAGTATAAAAGGCAGCTTCCTCTGCTCATCCAGCGACTTGGCAACGTCCACTAGTGCTGTCTAGTCTGCTTGCTTCGGTGAGTCTTAGGCCTTGGATCTTGTTCCTGTTCCATCTTGACGTTCCCGGTTCCTGACCTCGGATTGGCCTTCAGTGATTCTTCGGTGTGCGACTTCGGATTGGCAAGCGGTGATTCTCTGGCATGTGACCGGACTGGCAAGTGGTGATCCTTCGGTGTGCGACCTCGGACTGGTGAGCGACGACCCTCTGGCACTCAACCTAAGACTCCTTCCAGACCACCGTCTTCAAGAGCCTGCCTAAGTCCCAGCAGTCCGGGTGGCTATGGGCTCCTCCCGGGGGGACCATGGGCTTTCCAGGGTGAAGCTCCAGTCAGCCCTTGCACCGTCTCCCTGACCTCTCAAAGGTCCACCTAAGTCCCAGCGGTCTGGGTCCCTATGGGCTCCTCCTGGGGGGGACCACAGACTTCCAGTGGTGAAGATACAGCGCCTTATCCCGTCTCTTCAACGTCTCCGTGCTCACCTCAATCTCCAGTGCCAAGGGTCAGCTGGCCCTGTCTCCCGCTCTGCCTCGCCTCCCAACGAGAGAACCTACGGATCCTCCGAAAGGTATACCATCCTCCCGTCGGCCAAGGGTCCACAAGCCTGAGCATAAAACTTGGCTCTAACTTTGCTCTGTACTAAGTACAGTCCACACGAATCCAGGCTGCGCAATTTATTTTCCAACTTCTATTTTATTTTTCCAGTAAAAATTGAATTCTCATCAGAGTTTGCATGCTATCCGAAATATCTGATTACATGCACATGTGGTTAATAGCTAATAACCCTCAACTTTAATTAATTTCCCTTCCCTGGGGCTACTGAGATAAACAAATTATTCTTGCTGGTCTCCTTAGCTTTGTTACAGTCAAGACAAGATCCCTGCATTGTGAACCTTGTAAAATGTAATTAATTTCTTTCTGTCAAACTAGATGTGTTTTAAAATGAGAAAGAAACAACTGACTAAAAATGGATGAAAACACCGTAGAAACATAGATTATGAGGGGAGATAAAGGCCACAAGACTCACCTTGTCTACGGCTTTACAACCAAACATCTTGGTTGTAATGCCGTAGACCTCATTGGATGCCTGTTCTTTTCAGCATGGAAAAAGGATTCGTGCCGTCTTGTTTTTTATTCCCTGACAAGTGTTCCAAACCTGCTGTTTTGTAATTAGATGAGGGATATGTTGGTAAGGCTGGGGAATGTTTAACCTGGAATCCCTAGCTTCAGAATCATGGAGGACAGAAGGGAAGTAGCTTGAGCGTAACTGCACGGAGGTGCTCCGATTTACTAATCTATCGCCTAGTGCCAGCTCTGTTCCACATGGTGAGACACTGCCCTTGTTGCACAAAATCAGTTAACAAGTGGCTCCCAAGAGCCCGCCGAAGCCCTCTCCAGCCCATCACAACTTATTATATTCAGTATTTATAACCTGCAGTATCAACCTTCCTAGGCAGACCGCAATAATGCATAACCCTCTCATTCAAACAAAAGCCTGACATTTTAGCCAGATTTTCTTTTTTTTTTCTTTTTATCTTTATGCAGTTTTTCATGTTTAAACAAGATTTCATTCTTGATTGAAAATACAGAGAAAGAAAAGAAGCATTGATGGTTCACAGGAAAATATCTGAAAATAAGTACATTATCCTCTAGATTCTAGTCCTCGATATGTGGGGGGCAGAGGTACACAACCGAAAGAACTATGCTATATAACACAATCAAGGAAATAAAGACATCCACAGTAGCATTTCAAGACCCATATCATTTAAGAGGAACCAGGTACATTATATCTGGATTCTATGGGGCTTGTAGGAGTTTCCCTGCCAGAAACTGAGACAGCTGTGGGGGGGGGGGGGGGGGTCATAAAATACATAGGAATTACCATTATGCTTAACCAAGCATTTGCAGGGAAACTTTAGGAAAAATGCACCCCCAAGCTGAATTACCTGCAGTCTCATAAGGAGCAAAGCCTTTCTCCTGAGTTTCCCGTGCTACGTCCGGGAAAACCCTGACATTACAACCTAGAAACTGATCATTTCTATGTCTAAGAGAACATTTTAATAGCCAATCTCTATCTGGTTCTAACGTTAAATTCACAATCAAGGTAGCTGGTGTCGCAAGCTCAGTGTCAGAAGTCTCTAACAATGTAGAAATATTCCAAGGCAATTCAGCAGCAGGAACCAAAGAAGTTGGTCCTCCATTTTGTTCCGCTGTTCTCTTTAACTTAGGAAGATAAAAAAAATCTTCGAAATAGGTGGTATTTCTGTTTCCCCAAAATGTAACACTTCCTGGGGATACCTTTTAAATATATCTCTCGGGGAAATTAATGAAATCTGTGGAAAATTAATGAATCTTACATTTTTTTTTCTAATTGCATTTTCCAGCTGTTCCAATTTCATTGAAATATTCTTCCTTTCTTTTATTATAACATTCTGGGTTAGTTGAATATTCTTAATTTGGTCTCTGTGGCTCATAATCTGCTGCTCCATATCCACATGCGAATTAACCACAACCTTAACTTTATCCTCCAGTTCTTTTTCCGAGTCATTTAAGGATTCTATTTGTGACATGATAGAGACTTTCAAATCCACTAATGTCTCCCATATAGTTTCTCGGGTAAATACAGCTGGTCTTACCGCAGCTGGCATCGATCTTTTGGGGGTACTTACTTCTGCTCCTCCAGTTTTCCCCAGCAGTGCACATTCTTCTTCTCCGGTCTGCCTCGTTGGTATTCCTGGGGTCAGGGTCGCAGTCTCTCCTTTGTCGTGCCCTGCTGAGCTCCACCAGTAAACTCCTTGGTCTGACGGTTGGTCTCCCGACTCTGGAGGACTCCATATTGTGGCCAGATTCCCGGTGGTGTTCCTTGAACAGGGCTCCACGGTGATAACGAGCCTAGGAGTGAGGGTAGCTCTACATTCCCTCCCTCTCTCTCCAGCAGCTGAGCTCCTGCATTCAGGTCTTTTCACATCACGTGTGCATCCATAGGACAGTCGACTGAGGCGGTCGGAGGGGTTGCAGGGTAAGGCTCACCTCTCGGTTTGCGCTTTCATCCTATAATTGAAAAAAACTGCTGCAGGAAAAGCTTTTAAATTCTGTCCTTTGGAGCTCAAACATAACGCTCTGCTACAGGGCGGCCATCTTGGATCCGCCCCCCCACTGCCAGGTTTTCTTTTAACTTAAGTGCAGCCCTGCATGTTTTGATATTTCTTACACTGATTTCAAGCAAGGCTGATTTTTGGGGAGTGCAAACTATGCGGCTGCACAGAGTGGCCCGCTCAAGGGAGCACTGAAGCCCCCTCCCTCCCACACTTTTCCACATCTTCTGCAGACAGAAGACTCAGGAATGCTGTACTGGTGGAAGGAGGCTTCTCTCCATGGAGGTAGGTGAAGGTTCAACTTGCTGGGAGGGGGGAGGGGAGGAGAGAAAGAGGCCAATATTCAGAAAATCTAGAGCGGGTAACTTATCCAACTACACTAAACATGAAACAACACATCTCACAGAAAATAAAAGAAGGTTACGCAAAACTAATGATCCTGAGAAGACTAATACCTCTACTAATGATTAACAATTTTCGCACAGTTCTACAAGCATGATATTCGCAAGCATAGATTATTGTAACTCCCTGCTTTTAGGACTACCTCAATCTACAATTCGGCCTCTGCAAATATTGCAAAATTCCGCTGCCAGAGTTTTGACAGGCAAAAAAAAGAGTGACCACATTACAGGAACACTTGCTGAACTCCACTGGCTTCCAATTGAACAAAGAATACAATATAAAGCACTTTGTATAATCCATAAACTAATCCACGATGATAAAGCCGACTGGCTTAACACGGCACTGCGCGTGCACATACCACAAAGAAACCTGAGATCTGCAAATAAAGCTCTACTAACTGTCCCCTCTGTCAAATCAGCAAATCTCACGCAAGTAAGGGAAAGAGCACTGTCCCGGGCTGGTCCCGTACTCTGGAACTCCAAGCCACTCGAAATAAGGCTGCAGAGAAATCTGAAACTATTCAAAACTAATCTGAAAACCTGGCTTTTTAAACAAGCATTTTATAAAGATAAAGAAAAGGAGAAAAATAGTTGATAGATAAGGATGCACTAAGCTAGAAGTTATTAGTAACCTACAAAAGCATATTCATGTTAAAATCAAACTGCCTAATTTGTTCCTAACAATCAGGTTTAACTTACACACCTAGTTTATTATTTTACATTGTTACCGTACTATGATGGCACACGAGTAATTTGTAATCTATACCACCCATATTTCTCTTTATCGTGCCCTTCTGTAATCAGTTGTGATGGTTATTTAATTTAACGACGGTAGAGAAAAGTTTTTAAATAAATAAATAAACACATAAATAAATAAACACTTAGCCAGATAAGCTATCCTGGATAATCAGCGGATAATCTCCCTAAATGTCCTGCTGAATATCCCCGATTAAAATTATCCAGCTATCTTTAGCCGGATAACCTTAAACCTAACCAGCTATCTTCTGAATATTGCCATTTTGGTTTCAATTTATCTGGCCTAATGTGACTGGATAACTTTAACTCTAACCAGTTATATTCAAGTATAGCTAATTAAGTGGCATTGCAGTACCAAAAATCAAAGCTACCTTGTGCGCTTTGTGGCTCCAATGACAGCTACCCCTAACCAAACTATTGGAATGAGCCCTACTGGGCCAAACATCCCCCTCCAAAAAAAAAAAAAAATCTAAAGGGATTACATATCTGAAATAGGAAGTGGATCAGCTCTGCCCTGCAATCCCCCAACTCCTGCGTTCCACATCTTTTAAGCTAAAACTGTTAGCTTAAAGGCCTTCTTTCCTTCCCCTCCTAACCCCATCCCCACCACAATCCTAATCCTCTCACCCTCCCGGTACCTATAAGTTTATCACTTTTCAGTCCGGATCGTGGGATGCTGTGACTGGGATCCAGGCCCGGCACTTTCTGCATTGCTATGAGGCAACGTTGGAGACATGTAGCTTACGCTTCCAGTCACTTTAGGTGACTGCATTCAGTGGGACGTCTATCATGCCAAATATCTGGGACAAGTAATCCGGTTAACTTGAATCGAATAATTGGTCTGCTCACCAGCTTACCTAATATGGACCTCTAGGTTGTCAGACCCTTTTGATGCACAAATGCATTTTAAGCAAAAACATCCTCACGTCAAACAAGTTTATTTTTTAATACTACTACCAATGCCCTACAGTCCATTTTTTCAGCAAAAGACACCAAATTGAAAATAAACCCCCTTTGGTAGGAAAATCCTTTCTTTCACAAAAACCCACAGATGGAGAGGGTGAGATATCAGCTGCATGACGTCTCCTCTTGAAGAGCTGTTGGTCTTTCAGACAACCCTACTTGAACGATCAATTCTGATAATTCATTTGGAGCCAAAGCAAACAAAATAATCCAGATGCCCCTTTCTTTTGACTTTCATTTCCCTTCCGGAGGAGATATCAGAGGTTAAAGTTTCTGAAAAGCTTTCCCCAACCTTGTATCTCCTATCCTGATGAATCTTGGTGCTACGCCGTGGATGCTCATTGGCATCCCAAGCAGGAATCACGCTGATCGACCTGAAATATGTGTACAACAACAACACAGCCATCTGGAGCGGGCCGGTGGAGGCTGGTGAGAGTTAACCAACTGGGCAGGCAACGCAATGATACGGTAGGGATGGAAAAAAACAAAAAAACCCCACCCTAAAACCCATCCTTTTACCATTTATTTCTCTCCCTAAAGCCATCTCGCTTCCTCTATATTTACTATTTTTCTTCTTTTTATCTGTCTTTCTCTTTATCCTCTGCATCCAGCTCTCGCTTTCTTATCTATGTTTTCATTCCTCTATACTGTTTTTTTCATATCTGTCCTTTATTCTCTTTTTACTTATTTAGAGCCTACTAGTATACCTCAAACAGCCTTACCGTTTACGTAAGTGTAGTTTAAGACAAGCTCCTCTGCCTAGATTTATTACTGCAGCTGTTCCAGGGTGAACAAGTGATAGGAGTGGGTGGGATGGGGGAGGAAAAATGGGTGTAGCATCATCCTTCTTACACTGGGTAGCACAAGTTAAAAGTGTAATCACGACCGGGCTATAAGGAAACATCAAGAAAAGCTCGTCAGCGTGCTGCTTCTGCAGCAGAAGAGTAGAGGAAAATCAGTAAAACCAGCGCTAGATATTTTCTCTTTCGGCTCTGCTCTTGTTAATGTGCGATGTCATTAAAATCTGCTTCTGTACTTGTAGACTAGACTGGAGGGCAGTTTATGTCATGCCAAATTTAAAAAAAAAAAAAAAAGGGCTCCAGGACTGATCCGGGAAACTACAGACCAGTAATTCTTGACGTTTGGGCTACGCAAAATAGTAGAAACTATAGTTAAGAACAAAATTACTGGAAATGTAGGTAGGCAAGGCTTAATGGGGAAAAGCCAAGATGGTTTTAGCAAAGGGATGTCTTGGCTTCCCAATCGTTTAGAATTTGAAGATGCAAATAAACCTGTGAATAAAGATGAGCTGGGCGATATCTCTGTAGTGTATTTGGATTTTCAGAAAGCATTTGATTAAAACATGAAGGACTCCTCCAGAACATTACAAAGTCATGGGATAGAAGGCAGTGTCCTGTTGTGAACTGGTAGCTGGTGAAACGATAAGGAAGAAAGAGGATGTAAATGGTCCGTTTTCCCAGTGCAGAGGAGTGAATAGTGGAGTGTCCCCAGGGATGCAGAATGAAGCTAGTATTGTTTAACATATTCGTAAATGATGTAGAAAAAAAAAGGAGCAATTTAAGGAGGTGATCAAATCTGCAGATGACACAAATGTATTCAAATTAGTTAAAACATCTAATTATCAGAAATTACAGGAGGACTTTGTGAGACTAGGGAACTGGGCATCTAAATGGAAGATTATGTTTAAAGTGGACAAGTGTAAAGTGATGCACATTAGAGAAAAAGAATCTACCTATATATATATCTATATATATCTATATACACAATTCTGGGATCCATACTAGGAGCTACCGCTCAGGACCTTGGAGTCATTATGAATAAGACATTGAAATCTTTAACTCGTAACCACCTAGGAAAGTTGATAGTCTAAAGATTTTGAATAAATAAATAAATTAGGATGCGGCTGAAGCCAAAAAGCAAATAGAAAGTTAGGAATTATTCGTAAAGGAACAGAAAACAAAACTGGGAAACAAAAATGTCTCTGTATCATCAATGGTTTGGCTGCACCTTGAGTACTTGTGTGCAATTTAGGTGATCGCATCTCAAAAAAATATAGCAGACCTAGAAGAAGTACAGAGAAGGACAAAAAAAAAAATTTTAGAGATGGGCCAGCTCCTTAACAAAGAAAGGCTAAACAGCTTAGGGCTGTTCAACTTGGAGAAGAGGGGATATGATAGAGGTTTATACAATTATGAGTGGTATGGAACAAGTTAATAGGGAACAGTTATTTACACTCAGATATTACTGGGACTAGAGCCAGATCTAATCAGTCAGGTTTTCAGTATATCCACAATAAATATACATGAGATAGATTTGCATACTGTGGGTCTACAATGTATGCAAATCTATCTCATGCATATTCAATATGAATATCCGGAAAACCCAACTGGTTAGGAGTGCCTCTAGGAGAGGGCTGGGAAACACTGGGCTGGAGTACACTCCTGGAAACTAACAGGTAACAGATTTAAAACAAATTTAAGAAAGTATTTTACCAGTCAACACACAAATATACGATGAAACTTGTTGCCCAATAATAATGTGGTTAAGGCTAGCTCTATTAACTGACTTTAGAAAAAGGTTTGATAAAGTTTCTGGAGGTTAGACTCTTAAATAATTCTCAGCCAGATAGACTTTGGTTTCCTCATCTCTTAATTCATGGGGGCGAGAAACATGAAACAGACTTTCATATGAGGATTTTCCAGGTACATCCAGTTGATCCAGGATGCTGGGCTCCATGGACCACTGGTCTGACCCAACATGGCATTTCTTAGGCTCTTGAGGGCTTTTCTTTTGTGGATCTTAATTAGCCACAACAGAAATGGACTTAAGGACGTTTTCAAAAACTGAATGGGCAAATAAGAAAAGATACAAACTGTTTATTCCTCAAAGGAATACAAATGTATGATATAAAAGATGCAGAGTAGATACTACAGAAAACCTAGGACTAAGGCCCAACTATGCAGCAACAGATTCAGGAAACTTTCAATGTGCTAGTTTGGAAAACCTGGGGAGGTCAATATTCAAAGCATGTTCAGCACTATTTAGCCGGATAAGTCTTATTTATCCGGCTAAGTAGTGGCCACTGCATAAGTTGTGGGTGTGTAGTGGGTGGATCGGGGCGGAGCGACTTAGCTGCATAACTTATGCTGCTAAGTAGCAATGTTAGGTCTTGGCCACACAAGTTAACTGGCTAAGCTAGACCTGCCGTACAGCAGAATCCCAGAAAACCCTGATTGTTAAGTGTCTATATAAAAGCGGCTGATGCAACTTAACACGGGGGAGTCCCCTTTGGTTAGTAGCTTCGTTTGTGTGCAAATTTTCTCTGCACGAAAGCGAGCTGGGATAGAAAAGGTAGGTACAAATCCAAGCTCCACAGACGGCCAAAAGAAGACAAGTAAACCTCGCTGAGGTATGGATATCTCTATCTGCGAATACCAGCCTGTGAAGACATCTTTATGTGCAGGATTTCACGGAATTCTAAGTGAATGAATTGCTTTGAATGATATTGCATCACTGTGGTTCATTAAGCCAGAGGTTTAGTAAACTTTCCTTCATAGCAGACTATGAAGGAAAGTTTCTTATCTGCAAAGGAGGAAAGTCTGAAGCAGATTCGCAAAAATTGCACAAGGCGCTGACATTTCAGCATTTTTGTATGTTGCAGGGCATTTTGTGTGCGATTGCCCTCTTTTGCAAGATCACTTCAGCCTTTGGTACCTTGGCCTTCTTAATAGCTAGAAAATCAAATGTCTACATTATTATATAAACCACTAAAATCAGAAACCCTAGTTATCGTCAAGCATTTGTGGTGTGCTTTCCTCTGCACTCACTTGACCTACGTATTAGCTGATACTATAATGAGGGCAATTATCAGAGGAATTTTCCCAGGTAATTATCAGCATAGTGACGTGAATTCCACAGGCTAAAAATTGCCCTTCTCTGAACAGCCGAAACTACACCCACTGGGAAGCAGTATGCATACATTTTGCCATGGAGGTGGGACGTGACTCACAGATTCCATGGGCGCTTTTGGACTCTCACAGTCCCTGTTGACCCTAGATTTTCAAAGGGAATCTCCATGAGGTGTTTCCTGTGAATATTAAGTAGAGGTCTGCAGGTAATTTGTAAGCTCTTTTTAGAAATTGCTCCAACAAATGCCAGTGGTAAAGAAACAGTCCTATATAGTGCACTCCTATAATACAAACTTGGGATGAGGAGGGGAGAGTAGGCTGGTGCTCAGTGATGGTACTCAAACTGGAAATAAAAAAAGTGATCTGGAAGGAACTTAAAGCAGTGCTGAGGTGACAAAAAGTAATTGCTAAAGAATGTCAGGCTCTGGATGATCCTTCCAGAGCTGACTTTAGCTAATAATAGGATGGTGTTGATTAATGCTCCCAGCTCCTGAATAGCTCTAATACATTTCTTTTTTGCAGGCAGTGCGCGAGTCTGCCATTTTGAGGAGGCGATCTCTGTGTCTAGTTCCTGCAGGTCGCAGTGGGACGCAGAGGCAGGAAAAGCAAGGCTCTCAGTCAGGCTGGGATTAATCATGTTTGAGTTCCGACGTACACTAAGAAGACCCTGTTGGGAGCCTTCACTTCCGTCTCCTTCCCTCACTTGTCTGGGCCTGGTGCACTTCTTCAGGAGGCAGCAGCAGAGGCAGGAAAAGTCTACTTTGTGGTTCCAACAACAGTAGCCTGGTTATTTTTATTTGACTCCCAAGACATGCAAGATATGCGTTAAAAACTTGTTTGAGCAGTCAGGCTATGGTACAAAGATAATACCCCTTCCCTCCTTCCGTGTACAAAATGACTGGGAAAAAAAAATCTTGGAGAACCTTTTTGAAAAAATACTGCAAAATCAATTGATTATTTTTAACATGCCTCTGTGAAGTTGATATACAAAATGGTTTCTCTATCAAGCTTAAGAGAGCTGGATAAACCCTGATATTTGAAATTCCTGCCCCTCTCACTAGCAAAATTTGACCTGGAGAAGTCATTACCCGATGATAAGTGGCAGGGCCAGGTGAGATTCCTGAGCTGATTAAAATGTATCCGGCTGGCACCAATATTCAGCAGTGGTTTGATAAACCCAGGAAGAATACTGTCCTCAGTATAGTCGGATATGTTTATCTGAGTAAAGTTATCCAGTTAAATTCAGCAGCAGACTTACTGGGCTGAATTACGCTGAATATCCGGGTAAAGTTACTCTGGTAACATTTCCGCTTGCTGTCCTGCCAGATATCGCAAAAGGATAATCATTCTGTGTTTTTTTGTTTTAAGCTTACTTTTTTTTTTTTTGCACATCTCTGTCTAGGTGATGTTTTGTTAACTTGGGGAAGTTCCTTTTGAGTAAATGCATTTCCTTCACTGACGCTGGTACATGTAGTAGAAGCATGAGCAACAGGAGGAGTCTGGTAAGATGTTTTAATACTGTGACTAATTGCTACCATTAAGCCTTGCTCTCACTTTGCTCATAAAACACATGCTCGCTGGCAATATTAAAGCATAACGCATTCTGGCATATTTACGCTCATTAAAGCCAGTAATGGGGCTTCCTTGTTGGAGCAGAGCATCCCACAGTGGAATCCACATGAAAGAGTAACTATTAACAACATGGAAATGTAAAGCATGCATTACACTGTGTGTCAGAATAGGGGGGGGGGGGGGGGGGGGGAAGTGTGAATTGTTAGTGTCGGAGAACAATCACAAGAGAAAATAATTATGTCGAAAACAGTTTGTCAAAAGATCTGTGTTAAGTGGAGGGAGAACACGGAGATGATGATATAAAACTAATAATGAGAATAGAAGACTTGTGAATAAGCGATCCAAATGGTCGTTGGGAGGGAACGGAGAAGGGAAAAAATGATAGGGACTTGAAAAATTAGAAGAATGATCAAGACTTTAGACGCTGTGCTTCAGGCAATCAAAGTGTAAATATTGGAGGTGCAAAAATCGATTAGCCACTTAACAATTAGTGGGACAAGAACTGGTAAAAGCAGAACAGAAAAGAGACCTAGGAGTAATTATCCCAGATGCCATAAAGATTGCCAGTCAATATAATAAAACAACAGGAAAAGCTGGACGAAAGAAGCAGATATATCATCAGAAAGAAATATTGCCTTGCATTGGTTTCTAGAGAGCCCGTACCTTGAGTCCTGTGTTCAGTTCCGGAGGCCATGTCCTTATTAGGACATTGAGAAAAGGAAAACAGTTCAAAGCCTGTTGCACAAATTCTAGACAAAAAGGCTCGAGGCACTCAAATGTTATTTGTTGGAGAAAAGAAGGGAAACTGGGGATATGGTAGAAACATGTGAAACCTGCTCTGTGTTTGACTAAAATTTCTATTTAGATCCAATTCTAAATCAGGGATGTGCAGCCCCAAATTTTTGGTTTGATTCATTTTTTCTTTTCTTTTTTTTTTTATTTGGATTTGGTTTATTTTAATGTGTTTTTGGTTCATTTTAACAAAAAAAAAAAAAAAATTAAACTAGAAAATAAAAATGAAATTAAACAAAACCACAAATCAATAAAACAACAAAAAAAAATCTGACCTCCAGTGGCCCTGGCTGGTTTGACCCAAAATAAAAAAAGGTCAGGGTGCAGCACTGAGGCCTGGTCCTGGTGCTTAGAGTAGTCTGCAGACCACTTATTTATTTTATTTATTTATTTATTTATTTAACAGCTTTTAATATACCGGTGTTCGTGCGAGCACATCGCGCCGCTTTACAATAAAACTTGAGAAAGGATGAGAAATTACAAAAAACAGGGTGTGGGGGCTGGAGCAGGAGCGAAAAAGGGGGGGGGGGAGAGAGAGAGGGGGAAAGGAAAGGAGGAGAGGATAGCAGCTGAGAAAAAGGTAAAAGGAACGTAACGTTACTCACACGGTGACTAATGTGGGATCGAACAAAGAAAAATTATAACATGTATGGCGTAGAGGTTATATAAGTAACTTATTTACAGCATTTATGACAAGTTAAGGGGTAACTTGCTTAGTATTTGAAAACAGGTTGTACATTTTGATATGAATTCACAATCTTACAGTTTACACAGTCTTACAGTTTATGGAGGAGGAAGGTGTCTGGGGTGCGGAAACGGGTGAGGGAAAGGTATGGAAGGGTGTGGGGGGGGATGCTGAAGGGGGGAGTGGGAGGTTATGTCTGAGGGGGGTTTCAGGGGTTGGCTACGAGGGGTAGGTTTCGGGGTAGGCCTGCCTGAAGAGCCAGGTTTTAATGCCTTTTTTGAAATTGTGTAGTGAGGGTTCAAGACGGAGGTGTGTGGGGAGGGAGTTCCAGAGGGCAGGGCCTGCAATGGTGAATGCTCTTTCTCTGGTGGTGGAGAGGTGGGCTGTTTTGAGGGGGGGGTGTGTGGAGGGTGCCTGTGGAGGTGGATCTGGTGTGACGGGTTGAGAGGTGGAAGTGGGGCATTTCCTTGAGCCAGGAGGAGTTGTCTTTATAGAGGGATTTGTGAAGAATGGTTAGGGTTTTGTATTGTGAGCGGAATTGGATGGGCAGCCAGTGTAGGTCTATTAGGATGGGTGTAATGTGATCTCTTTTGCGTGTGTTAGTGAGTATACGAGCCATGGCGTTCTGAAGGGTTTGGAGTGGCTTGATAGTGGAGAAAGGGAGGCCTAGTAGCAGGGTGTTGCAGTAGTCCACTTTGGAGAAGATTGTGGACTGTAGGACTAATCTGAAGTCTTGAGTGTGGAGTAAAGGCTTGAGCTTTTTAAGGATCTGGAGTTTGTAGAAGCCTGATTTAAGGAGGGATTTGATGTGAGGTTTGATGAACCCACTTCATTGGGTTCATCAGGTATCTTGTTTGATTTGAATTATAGATGACATGGAAGGAAGAGAGTTTTCTAACAATTACAGGTTGTTTTTGTTGTGATGCAGTCCGTGGCTGGAGCCACGAGCCACCTCTTACCTCCATCGCCGCCACCCTGCAGCCCAGCAAGGCCACAGCCTGACATCCCTTGAAGCCCGGAGGCCACTATCTTCCTCACTCCCGCAGCCAGCCTGGAGCCGCCGACGCTGCGGATCCCCGTGGCCCAGCTGCCAATTTGCCGGCATGGCAGGAGCCATGCTGGGCCTCTCCAACACAGCCTGGAGGCCGCTGAAGCCAGGACCTGTTCGGCGGTGCCGCCCCCGGACTCCTCCTAAGCGGCTGACACTGCCGCCGATGTCAGGGCCTGCCCTGAGGCCCTTCTCCTGCCCTGAGGCCCTCTCCTGCTACAGCGGCAGCATGGCCACTGTCCTAGGTCCTGCTACAGCTCCTCCTAGGGGGCAGGCCCGCGGCTCTCTTCCCTATTTAAAGAGTGCGTGAGGGTGCGGTCCTGGGGACTCCTCCCACAAGCTCCTCCCATGGAGTTCCTCTTAGCTCTACAAAAGGGCTCAGCTGCCATTCAGTCTTTGCCTTGGAATTGGGTCGTTCTACTGCTCCTGGTTCAGTGTTTGCTCCAGATCCCATGTCCTGGTTGACCGCTTCCTGGATCTACTGTTCCGTCTGGCATCTGCTTCCATGGTGGCTGGAACCTAAGTCCAGAAGAACTCTCGCTCAGGTTGATCCCTCGCCAGGTTGCCATTCTAGTGGCTACTTTTCCAAGTACTTTCAGTTCCAGCTTCCTTGTGTCTTCAGTGTCTTCCATGTCTCCGGTTCCCTCGTCTCTCCTTCCAAGGTAGTATCCCTGGACTGTCTTCTCGGTACTGACCTTTTGCCTGTTCCTCAACCATCCTTGCCTGCTGCCTGCCTGGACCTATGCCTGTGACCTGACTACACTGATTGCCTTCTGGAACCCGACCTTGCCTTGGCTACCTATTCTGTATTGATCTCTTGGTACCAACCCCTGCTTTCCATATGGACTCTTCTTGCTGGCCTCCGGCCTACCCCCATGGACAACATCTGCGCACCCTTGTGGTAGTGGGCACTCCTCTGGACTATCTCTTCTGAAATCCTGTGAGGCCTACCGATGACCATCTCTGTCCGTACTCCGCCTTCTGGTGGCAGGCGCCCTCCGGGTCTGACCGGAGGGCCATACCAACCTTGCCCTAGACCAAGGGTCCATTTCATGCGCAACTCTCCAGGGCTGAAAATGGAAGATGTAATCCCACTCTTTCATTAGGAAATTACTTATGCTGGTCAGAATTATTCCTGTTTCCTCCTTCGTATAAGGAGTTTAATGATAAAAACATGGATGAAGCAACATCTGAAAGTATCTACTGCAAGATAATTGTTGTTGAGTTAGTCTTGGAGTGAAGAAGTCTTTGGAAATATACTGCAAGTGTGGCATCTTGATTTGCAGCTTGAAGTGGCCTTTGCCTCCCCCGTAGAAAGAATTCTCATAATCCATCTCAGGATCACTAAGAACTACCAAGCTATCCATGAAAATATTTAGCAGGCTTAAATATAATACCAAAAGGTGCAATTTTCCATAAAAAAATAAATTCAAGGACAAGGAAGTTAATCAATCAAAATCTATTTTCCCAGTACACAAACAATTCTAACACTAGTAAACAAATACTAACCTCACAATTAGCACATACAATCTGAATAGCGGGTAATAGTTTAACCCCGCAAGAAATTTTTTTTTCCTCAAGACATTTTGCACACTCTTTCCCGGGAAGTCCAACTGACCCCCCCCCCCCAGCAGGTGAAGTTTCCACTGTGAGCACTCCCTCTGTGAACTGGTAAAAGTTAGTATTTGCATGCTAGTGTTGGAATTCAGTGTATGCTGGGAAAATAATGTATTTCATAATTTTATTTTTTTTTTATTTATTTTCTAATTTCCAACCCACCCGTAGCACTAAAAATTGTGCTGAACGGTTTTGCACGTCAACAGCCATAAAATGTAAACGCAAGGAGAACAATGACATTTATAAACCAAAAATACACATATCTCAGTCTTTCACTGACGAGGGCTGAGGAAGGAATTGCTAAAGACGCACAGTGATTTCTGTGAGCTGGTAAAGTTAGTACTTGCCAGGTTTTAGAATTATATGTGTAATGGGAAAATAGACTTTGAGCGGCAGTTAGTCAGAAAATAGACTTTTAGCATCAAGTGAGAAAAATAGCTGGCGTGAAGCCCGTACCAGAAGCTAAAAATCCCTGCATACTGTGCATCTCTTCTTTGTGCAGGCAGCGAAGGGAATAAAATAGTATGCATAATTTAGGGAATGCTATTTAGACATGTTTTTGCCTCTTCCAATTTACATGTATCCTAGGAGTTCCTCATTTTAACCCAGCTAAACTCTGAAAGCCAGACAGAAGAGGGCATTTTTCAGCCAGACCTAATTACCCGGTGAAATATCTATGCACACAGGTAAATGGCTTGCTTTTGAATTATGTTCTTCTGGGATGATAGGAAATGCAAAAAGACAGCACATTATTTTAAATCAATAGGGGGATAGTTGGAGTTCACGCTGAGGAAAGAAAGGCGATCAGTGAAATACCTCGGGGATCTGTCCTGGGGCCGATTTCTGTTCACATTTTTTTTTTCCCTGAGTGATAATACAGAAAGGTTAGTAGGGAAGGTTTCACTATGATCTATCACAGAGTGGGTACCCCGCAAGGGAATAAGCAGAATGAGGATTGATCTAAGAAAGTATGACAAATGGTAAAGTGGCTGGCAGCTAAATTTCGTGGCAAAGAAGTGCAGATTCATTCGATCTCTGTAGTAGGTAAAGAATGCTGCCTTAACGACAGCTTTTGCATAGGCACGCATGGAAAGATTTTGGATCCAAGATGACACCGAGACTTCTGACATGTGACACAAAGCTCAGGGAGGTGGGCATACATGCAAAAACTGGCAACTACCCATATATAAAGAACATAATTGGCAAATTAGGCTTTAATGGGTGCACATAAAATAAAATAGTAGGTGATGGAGAACACAGCACACTATTTGGTACATGCTTGAAAAAAAAAAAAAGCATCATTTTCAAAATCTGATTCGGACCAAGGATTAACTTTTAGCATGCATGCTATAGTCCAGTATTTCTCAACCAGTGTGCCATCAGACCTGATCAGGTGTGCTCGGAAAAAATCACCACTGCCTGTGATAGTCAAATCCAGACTAGCACCTGGGTTCTGCCCCTCAGAGCAACGAGAGACACCAGTGATGGCTCTTAAACACGCAGGAGCTCCTTTCTTAGAACACTGCATTCATCTCCTTCCTTGCTTTAGCATGAGCCCCAGCATATGGGGATCAAAGGCCAGCATGCAGTGCCTGGTTAGCCATGCCCCACTTTGTGCGGCACCAAAGCCGAAGCGTGCCTACGGCCAATATGACATAGAGCTGCCGGTGACGCTGCTGCTTATTGTTGCCATGGGAAGCGATGCGGCCTGAGTAGGAGGAAGAGGAACGTAGTGGCCCTGCTGAAATCCGCAGTATGGCTGGTGGAGTCTGATTAGGAGGAGAAATGCCATGGCACTTTCCGGAATCACTGGTGGGGCTTCAAGAGGAAGAGTGCCGTGACCCTGTCAGTACTGCCGCCAGGGCCTAATGAGGAGGAGGAACGGCACAATCTGCTCTGTGAGTTCTGTTACAGATAGGGATTGGGTAATTGCCAGGTTCTTGTGGCCTGGTTTTTGGCCTCTGTTGGAGACAGGATGCTGGGCTTGATGGACCCTTGGTCTGACCCAGCATGGCAATTTCTTATGTTCTTATGTTCTAGGAACCAGTACTCGCTCCACGAGGGCCTATGTTCCTAGTCTCTGAAGACTCTCTTCTGTCTAGACGTTATCGCAGTTACGGAGATCGTGTATTCCTATTTCAGATTGCATATAGGAAACCAATACTCGCCTACGGCTCCTGTTCCTGAATATACTGAAGACTCTCTGTTGCATAGAAGCTATTACAGATCTACAATTGTGAGTGTATCATCTACTACTGGTTATGTATCCAGCATACCCTGTCTACTCACTATCTATAGTCTCTCTCTACAGCTCATCAACCAGAGATCACAATTCCAGTATCTGAAGGACTTCAGCCCTGCCGTGCATATAAGCTAAGTACTGCCACATCTGGTGTTTCTACTTCCTGTCTATTAAAGAACTATCTGTGTTTGTCTCCATACTCCAGCCTAGCCGGTGGTCTCTCTCAGGATATCCTCCTGGGGGCGCTGTCATCTGCCATCAGCCAAAGGATTCACCAATTTACATGAAGTGTTTATTCTGTACACTACTAGAGTGGTATCATACAGACTGCCACTCTGTGGGAGCCAACCCACAACAGATCATTAACTCCGCCTACGGAGTATTACAAATTGCTAGCTCCTCCCCTTGAGGGAGCAGCATTGAACATTCTGTTTTTCCTAATAGTGGGTGTATTGGTGTTTTAGGGACTGTTGTAATATTTGCAGTGTTGGCTTTTCATAGGTAAGGTTGTTGCTGTTTGAGTGCTGGCAGTTAGTGTTGTTTTGATATGGAAAATGTATTGCATTGTAGCCTTATGAGAGCTATATTCGTGCTCATGGTGTGTTACAGTAGGCCTAACCATACAGGTCCCAAGTGTTTGTTTTGCTTTTTTGCAGAGTTTTCTGGGTAGCACCACAGCATTGCATGTAATAAAATATCAGAAGACTGTACTTTCCTTTTTCATATTAAATCTATTATAAATGCATAATTTTTAATTGCGTGTAGGGATAGGGGTGCAAGGCTGTCAGGTTTGCTGCCTAATACCCTTGCACCGGCCTTTGACCTTGCTGTGCATACATTTAAGAGTCTCCCAACTCGTAGCATCATGTTTTGTGTAATGGGTGAGGGTGCAGCTTTTCACTTGGCCATTGGCGCCAAATTGCCCGGCTACGGCTCTGCGCAACAACAAAGGTCAAGTATACAATGAACATCAAGGGTTTTGACCGCAGGTAAATTCACTCATAAATAAAATAACACATACCTCTGTATAGACATGTTCATTATTTAAACAGTAACTCGCCTTATAGACTTCACTGCAAATATAGTATTCATTGTATATATTTTTTACCATGTTCGCAACTGCTTCTGCTTACATGCGCTGCTCTCAAATTAGAAATTGTTAATCTTTCCTTTTTACTTCTCTTCAAAAGCCTTGTTGTACATTCCCTGTTGTAATGTAACTTCTCGCTCTCTATGTTTTTACTGGTTAAATGGTTTACCCCCTAGTTTATTGTAAACCGGTACGATAAGACCTGGTCTTGAGCATCAGTATATTAAAAGAATTTAAATAAATAAATAAATAAATAAAGTTTTATTTCAACCCATTTTATAATACTCCATTTTAAAATGTTTATATCATCACAATACCATAGAATATAAAACCTCTCTCATACATTGGCCATCAACACACACACTCTCCACATAATACTCAGTGCAATACATTGAATAACTTCCACAGATTTATATCATTAAATACAGTTAATACAATTATCAAAAAAGTATTGGTTTGTATTGAACACTCTCCCACAAGTACTTATTCTTTTTAAGTGATTTCTAAACACTCCCACAAGACCCCAACTATTCTTTACAGACTTTAACTGCCTGGTGATATGATCCATAATAATACTCGTTCTTCTTCCTTATGAAAAATAGTTTGGGTCTTGTGGGAGTGTTTAGTAATAACTTAATTTCACACCCATAGACTTTAGCACCTGCTTCTTTTAATGCGGGTGCAACTTTTATGAGACATAAAATGCATGGGTTTGAAAATGAAATCTATGCATGTGGTTTTCTGTTCTCACTCAAAACATAACCCCCGGGGATGATGCCCTGTGTCCCCCTCATCATCAAATGTGGCTAAAAACGTGTCAGTTTTCAGAAAGCCAGTTTATCTGTGTAAATCACTATTTCCTCAATGTAAATGGTTTTGAAAGTTCCCTCTTAGGGTTTGATTTACTTAAGGCTTTTCTCCCATTCTGCGTCTCTAGGAAAAAGAAAAGCTTGGTAAATCAGGATCTTTATTAAACGCTCCCTAACGGTGTCATGGTAAACACAAGTGCACAGCTTTAAATCCTTAGTTAAATTGAATGCCCGTATCTTTAAACCGAATGCTACTTTGCTCAGAAACTTCCAGGCAGGCACTGACCCTTTTATAAAGGGCAGAGGTTTTGCAAAACATCATTGGGCAGTGCTGGTGCTTGTTTGTGCTTTGGCTGCTAAGGCAATTGAAGAACGGACTTTGATTTGTTGCTGATTGCTTTCCTTGGTTTGGTATCGCTAATGATCTGATGTGATTGTGGAACCTTGTTTGTTTTTTTGTTTAGGAATAACTTTCAGTTTTGTTGGGTTGTGCAGGGCATAGGTGAGGCTGTGATCTTTGAGCTCTTTCTTCAGTCTGTAAATACCTCGTCACGTTTTCTATAGTGCTACCAAGAAGTCCTGAGATGTACAACTCTTTCTTAAAATGAACAAAGGTCAAGCCATAGCGGTCCTTAGATATTGTGGTGTAGGATCTCTAAAGCCTAAAGCGTATGTAGATTCAGTTTTCAACTTTTATAAATCCATCCATATTCCTTTCATCTTCTAGGGTTTAAATTTAATTCCCAATACTTTTTTGATAAATGCATGCCTATAGATTGCTCAATGCCTTGTTACTATTTTGAGTTTTTTTTCCCTACCTTTTTTCAGTGGGTAGTTGCCCAGGTGACAGAGTGTGAGATTTCATTTTCATTGGTTCTGGCAGGTTGTGCTGGATGTGGGCATCTTATGACCATGTTTGAGACTCACCTTGTGTTGCGACTGTCGCTGCTCGACGCCCTCACTCTGCCCTCCTTACCACTGTGGTGACTCCCTCCAGGGCTGATGGACGGTTTGCTGCCGCAGCGTCTTCTTGCCGTCTTCCTCCGGCATCCCCGGAGCGGCACGATGCTGTGGATCCGCCATGTTCCTGATGACGTAGGACGCGCGCGCACGTTCCGAATGATGTACCAACAAGGGCGCGAACCTTGGGGGCGTCCCCCTGAACTGACGTCATCCGCTTCCAATATAAAAGGTCTCAGAAATTGCTAACGGATTGAGTTAGCAAAGGGTTTCGCTACCTAAGCTACTCTGCCTCCTCGGACTTACTAGGGGTACCCGCTCCTCAGGGGCCTCGCTCTCTTTTCTCTATTTCAGATTGCCGATAGGAACCGATACTCGCTCCTCGAGGGCCCATGTTCCTGAACTCTCCGAAGATTCTCTACTGCCTGGAAGCTATCACAGATACAGACAATTGTGAGTTACCATCGCTCTCTCAGACCTTTCCCTGGAACCAGGTACTCACTCCTCGAGCACCTTTCCAGCTACTGAGTTTTCTAAAGACCTTATGTGAGATCTGTCATCCAGTTCTGGCTATGAACACAGTATACCTGTCTACTCACTATCTATAGTTTCTCTACAGCTCAGCAACCCTGGGATTGTGGTTCCAGTACCTGAGGGACTTCAGCCCTGCCAGGCATAGCAGCTCACTACTGCCACCTCTGGTGGTTCTACTACCTGTCTAATAAAATAATTCTGTGTCTGCCTCCATACTCAAGCCTAGCCGGTGGTCCCTCTCAGGATATCCTCCTGGGGGCACAGTCATCTGCCATCGGCCCAAGGATTCACCTATCTGCATTCCTCTACAGCTGAGTGTCCTCTCCAAGCACTTCGCTGGTAACCGATAGCTACTCCTTTCCTACCAGGAATCTTCAGCAACAGATTCATAACAGCTTGCTAATTCCACCTCCTTCAGGAGCTAGTACACAACAGATTGCTACTCCTAGCTCTAACACAGAGCTTTCCTAACAAGATTGCTAACTCCCCCTTCATAGGAGTTTAACCATATCAGATTGCTAACTCCTCCCCCCTCTGGAGTCGAAGCATAAGAGATTGCTAACTCCCAAGCAGATCCTTAACAGATTGCTAACTCCTATCTGATGTCTCCACCCATCCGGCATCAGATTTATAACACCTTGCACTGTACTCAAATTGTTCAGAGGTTGAGCTGGATATGTTGTCCAATCTGCCTCCTGAAAAAGGATAGAACTTAGTTCAAACTGAAGAGGTTAGGGCTGTTCAGCTTGGAGAAGAGACGGCTGAGGGGGGGATATGATAGAGGTTTTTAAGATTATGAGAGGTCTTGAAATAGTAGATGTGACTCAGTTATTTACACTTTTGAATAATAGAAGGACTAGGGGGCATGCCATGAAGTTAGCAAGTGGCACATTTAAGACTAATCGGAGAAAATTCTTTTTCACAACGCACAGAAGAGCTCTAGAATTTGTTGCCAGAGGATGTGGTTGGTGCAGTTAGTGTAGCTGGGTTAAAAAAAGGTTTGGATAAGTTTTGGAGGAGAAGTCCATTAACGGCTATTAATCAAGTTTACTTAGGGGCGGATTTTAAGAGCCCTGCTCGCGTAAATCCGCCCGGATTTACGCGAGCAGGGCCCTGCGCGCCGGTAGGCCTATTTTACATAGGCCTACCGGCGCGCGCAGAGCCCCAGGACTCGCGTACGTCCCGGGGTTCTCCGAGGGGGGCGTGTCGGGGGGCGGTCCCAGTCATCGCGGCATTTTCGGGGCGTGTCGGCAGCGTTTTGGGGGCGGGTACGGGGCGTGGCTACGGCCCGGGGCGGTCCGGGGGCATGGCCGCGCCCTCCGTACCCGCCCCCAGGTCACGGCCCGGCGCGCAGGAGGCCCGCTGGCGCGCGGGGATTTACGCCTCCCTCCGGGAGGCGTAAATCCCCGGAGAAAGTTAAGGGGGGGGTGTAGACAGGGCCGGGCGGGTGGGTTAGGTAGAGGAAGGGAGGGGAAGGTGAGGGGAGGGCGTTAGAGGATTCCCTCCAAGGCCGCTCCGATTTCGGAGCGGCCTTGGAGGGAACGGGGGTAGGCTGCGCGGCTCGGCGCGCGCCGGCTATACAAAATCGATAGCCTTGCGCGCGCCGATCCAGGTTTTTAGCAGATACGCGCGGCTCCGTGCATATCTACTAAAATCCAGCGTACTTTTGTTTGCGCCTGGAGCGCAAACAAAAGTACGCGCTCGCGTATTCTTTAAAAATCTGCCCCTTAGGGAATAGCCACTGCTATTATTATTTATTTTATTTAACATTTTTCTATACCGAACTTCATGACAAGCTTCATATGAGGCCGGTTTACATCAAACTTGGGGGTTAACTTAACAAAAAACCATATAACAAGAAGGCCGAAGCGCAGATACAAATAACAGGGGGAATGAACTTGGAGGCTAGAGTAGCCAGGAAATTTATTTATTTATTTAATTTATTTATTTAACTTTTTTATATACCAACATTCAAGACGGTGGTCCCATCATGCTGGTTCACAAGAAACAGGGGTGTAATTATAATAAACTTTACCATTTAAACAATAGTGCAGAAAAGCAGTTACATATAACAAGGAAAACAATAACTTGGAATGAGAAGGGAAATGAAGATCAGATAGTTATATATAAGTATAGATAACATTGTAAGAGGTGGCTATTAACACTAATGCTAGCGGAGCGTGTTGAATGAAGGGAGTTAGATGGAATTGGAGTTAGGAAAGGCCTGCGTGAACAGCGGACAGAATAAACTGGAGAATGAACATGAATGGATATGCAATTACTGGGTTGGACATTTAGTCTATTGGGCTAAATGAAAGCACTGTTGCGATGTTATGTTTGAGGGAAGGCTTGGACAAAAAGCCAAGTCTTGAGTTTTTTCCGGAAGGTAGTCAGGCAGGGTTCCAGTCTTAGATCCGTCGGCAGGTTATTCCAGATGATGGGGCCAGCTGTGGAAAGTGCCCGTTCTCTCGTGGAGGTTAGTCGAGTGGATTTAGTTGGGGGAACTTGAAGGGTTCCTTTGTGTGCCTCTCTGATGGGTCTTGCAGATGTGTATGGTTTGAGTGGTAACTGAAGGTCTAAAGGGAGTTGGTTGTGTATGGATTTGTGGATGATGGTGAGAGCTTTGTGCCAAATTCTGTATTTAATAGGTAACCAGTGTAGGTTTCTAAGTATCAGGGTGATGTGAGTTCTCCGGTTAGTGTTGGTTAAAATCCTGGCTGCTGAGTTCTGGAGCATCTGTAGTGGTCTGGTGGCAGAGATCGGGAGTCCTAAGAGGAGAGTATTGCAGTAGTCGATTTTGGAGAAAATCGTTGACTGTAGTACTGTTCTGAAGTCCTGGAGGTGGAGGAGGGGTTTGAGTCGTTTCATAACTTGTAGCTTAAAGAAACAGTCCTTCGTAATATTGTTGATTGATTTTTTTAGGTTTAATTGGTTATCAATGGTGACTCCTAAATCTCTAACTTGGGTAGTCTGAGGAATAGAGGTTGTCTGATCATGGCTGGTAGAATGGTCGGGGGAGATGAGAAGAATTTCTGTTTTGGCTGCCTTGAGGACCAAGTTCAGGCTGATGAGTAGGTGGTTGATGGACTTGAGGCAGTTTTCCCAGAAGGATAGCATTTTTGGAAGGGATTCTTTTATAGGGATCAAGATCTGCACGTCGTCAGCATATAAATAGTGAGTTAGGTTGAGGTTTGTGAGTAGCTGGCAGAGGGGTAGAAGGTAGATATTAAAGAGAGTGGGGGATAGAGAGGAGCCTTGGGGAACACCTAGTGTAGATTTGAAGTTAGGAGATTATTGTTGATGGTGATCTTGGAGCTTCTATTATTGAGGAATGAGCTGAACCATTGGAGGGCGTGTCCAGATAAACCAATGTCTGAGAGACGATTGAGGAGGATTCTATGGTTCATGGTATCAAACGCCCCCACCCCAAAAAAACCTTTAAATCAAATAATAACCCCCCACCCTCCTGCCCCCTCCCAAGACCTGGGACTGACGTCCTCACGTTTGACGTGTGATTTTTGACAGTGAGGACGTCAGTTCCGGTGGATAATAATCATGTTGAAACCATGCAGATGAAGAATCCTTGACAAACATGATGAGTTGACGAATTGTCGTGTTGATTTAAACTTTGAGAATTGTTGAATCATACTTGCGAAATTGTGATTTGGTACTAAAGGACAAACGTGAAAGGAATATTGTGGAGAATATCATTTTGGTTAGTCCCTGAGGAAGCCCCCAGAAGGGGCAGAAACAAAGATCTTTGTCGGACAAGATACAATATATGAACTGTTGTGGCACTGGAGATCAACGGGGGTTCCTAAGGATGCAGAATGTATATTTACATTTAGCCCCGTGACGGTCACATGTTCAGTGTGTCACACATGTGAGAACCATCTTTTAGGAGTGCCCTGGCCGAAAAAAGGTTGAGATCTACTGGGTGAGGCTATGGCCATTCATAAAATTCTACTGCCTCTTCTCTCCATTTCTTCTCCAGGCCTGAGGGGCCTAGAAAGGGATTTCCACCAACTCCACAGACTGTCTCTTCCAGGATCGTCTGCCTTCTGACTCTGAGCATGTTCATGGAAATATCTGTATCTCACACAAGTCTCCCATAAAAAGGTGGGGTTAATGCAAGGGGAAGATCCAAAAATGCAAACATCCCTCCCCTGCCATTAGATGGAAAAACTGGTAGGAACTGAAATAGTGACAAGCCCCCATCATATTTATATTTTATATATATAGGAGTAGATTTTAAAAGGTGCGCACGGGAGTAGATTTGTTCGCGCAACCCGGCGCGAACAAATCTACTCCTGATTTTATAACATGCTCATGCTGCCGCGCGCATGTTATAAAATACAGGATCAGCACACACAAGGCTGTGTAAAATCGGCAGCCTGCGCACACCGAGCCAAGCAGCCATCCTCCGTTCCCTCCAAGGCCGTTCCGAAATCGGAGCGGCCTCGGAGGGAACTTTCCTTCCGGCCCCCCCCCACTTTCCCCTCCCTTCCCCTAACTAACCCACCCCCCCAGCCCTAAATAATTCCCCCTCTACCTTTATTTTACAAATTACACCTGCCCAAGGCAGCCATAACTTGCACGTGCCGGCCAGCTGCCGGCGCGCCATGTTCCGGTCCGGGGGCTGGTCCGGACCCGGAACACCCCTGAGCTGGAACCACGTCTGCGGCCCCACCCCCCCAATGCCCCAATGACACGCCGGCCGCAACACGCCCCCGACACCCCCCCCCCCCCCCCCCAGGAAAGCCCCGGGACTTACGCTCGTCCTGGGGCTTGTGCGCGCTGCCGAGTCTATGTAAGATAGGTTCGGCGTGCGCAGGGGGTGGAAGGGGCAGCTTTTCGGGGGTTACGCGTGTAACCCTTTGAAAATCTGCCCCATAGTGCGTGTGTATGTGTGTTTATGTACAATTCTAATAAATATTTTAGTACAAAAATTATTTTTACTTAAAAGTCTTACTCAAAGTATTCCAAATTTTATTTCTTTTTGTAACAAGTTTTCAAGTCTTAACAAACAGATGTAAAATGGAGCAATACAAGATTAAATCAACATAGCAGAACAAGTCAGGCAGAAGTGTGGGAGTTTTGCAAACTGGATTTCAGCTCTTTCCTGAAGTTTCCCTTGAACTACTAGAATTATGAGACGTGAAGTCTTATTCTCTTCCATTCAGTCTTGTGAATGTGGAGTATGTTTATTTGTTGAACTTCAAGGAATTTACAAGAGCTGTCCATGCATTATGTTCAAATTGTGTGTGGGCGATTGTGGTGGGAACGAAAGTGGACGGGGAGAATGAGAGGCGCCAATGGAGCAGAGTGCATCATATATGATGCTTTCTGTGTACAATGCATACTTTTTCCAGTTGTTGATGCACCCCTTCCTTTTTCTTGTCGTACCTTACGACTGAGTGCTTATATATTCTATAGTCACTATTGTAAAATCATTTGATTTTGAATCGGTTCACTCATTCCTGTGGGAGATATAATGGGCCACAATTGCCAGTTGTGATAAACTACCTACGTAGGAGAGAATATATGTTAGTATAATTTTAGGACATGACTAATCTGCAATTACATTTAAACACCATGTTAGTTATTTACTTATTCAAATCTTAAAAAAAACAAAACAACAACCCTACTGAGGTACTAAAAGCCATTGATGTACTCATTTCACAGACAGACATGGAATATTACTTTTGCATTATTTTCTTTTCTCATAAACCTTTTCTGCATTGCCCCTTTGTCTGTGGTTTATCCCAGGATGTAAGTTTTATTTAAGTTTTACATTCAACTGTAACAGGTTCATACTGTTTGTGAAGCCAGGTATGGGTCATGCATAGGATGTTCGCTATAAACAACTGAATTAGACAGTTTGTCACTTGCAGTTGTTGATATTGCTGATATGCAGTTGTGCAAATACTGTCAAACTTTCCCCCGTTTTAATTTTTGGCCATTTAACTGCAGGATTCAGAATTCTTAGAGCAAATAGCTGTTCATAATTAACTTTTTACATTTTATATAATACTCACAGCAACACAGTAAAATGGTAGATGATAGCCATCTAGTCTACCCAGCAGCGATTTTATGCACATCTACCCACAATAGATCAAATACCCACATAGAAACCGAGCTCCCAATTCCATTGTGTCCCCTTTAGGTTGCAACTGCTGTGCTGTGCAGGTTTTTCCAAGCCTTCCAGCAAGCACCATGCAGCCATTTCACTGCTACCTTAGGCTGCATCCGTCACTCAATGAAAGGTTGCCCAGTAATTCATTATCATTCTCTTGCCATTAGGGATCTTCTGTGCTTTGTCACATGCTTCTTGAAGTTTGTCACTGTCCATGTCAGTCACTTTATAAGGGTCTTTTTGATTAAAAATGCTTTAACTAGATGAACTTTGTCAATCTTGAAATACAGTTGAATGTAAACCCTTAGGCACTCATGGTCAAATTGTATGATTCAATGAATATTTAAGTGAACAGAAACTAACACCACCATGGATTCCTCTAAGTAGCTTTTCCCATCAATAAGCAGGTTAAATTAGCCATGATCTATGTGGGTGACATCATATGGCAGCACCAGACTCGTTTCTCCTAGCAAGTAGAGTTTTGAGGTCTACTGAGTATGTGCGGGAGTTCTCACATGGGCGTTACCTCAAGAGCCTCCTCAGTCATATTTTCTCTGAGCACAGCATGTACAAGTACTCTGTCTCGTCAGATAGTTTTCAGAATCTTTTCATTATTTTCTTAACTTCTATTTGCCTTACTGCTTTGTAACATCCACAACAGCACTTTTAAGTGCTACAAAAAAATACAAAATTACTTTTGCCTCCACAAAATGGCTGAAGACCTGCATCCATTGTAAGATGAAAACCTTCACAGAATGTTCTTTCTGCTTTGTTCCAGTAATGCCTGTGGACTATCGTCCTGCCACACATAGAGGAACTCTCTCTTAGGAGTGGCAGGAGATCCTCCTCCCAGAGTGCAGCATCACTGGGAAATGAGTTGAGCATGAGTTCCTCAAGAACTCTCCCATCAGCCTAAATCAAAGTGTTCTAATTGTTCTGCATTGAGCTGGAGCCTGCATTGAAGAACTGTAAGTCAGCATCGGCACTGTCAGTGCAAGGTGCCTCAGCGTACTCAAGGCACGGCTCACTGATGGATGTGCTCGATGCATGGTGCAGCAATGCACGCACAGAAGCATCGAGGCATTTGATGCATGCACAGGAAGCATCGAGGCATTGACAGCGGTTGTATGCAGGCCACTCTAGACCTACTGCTGAAGACTTATCTACATCTTCCAATTACACAGCCCTCATTCCTTCTAGATTGATAGCAGAGCTTGATTCCAGCTCCACTGTGCTTCATACTGCTGCTTTCCTCAAAAAACAAAAACAAAAAAAAAACCAGAGAGAGAAAGTTCCTATTGAGGAACAGGAACCTATCCTTTCTCCTCAGAGAGGATGTTCTACCACCTACGCCAGGTCAGAAGACACATTAGTTGCTCGACCAGACTGCAGGACTAGTGTAGTGGTCACTACTGTCACACTACCAGTAATCCCTGGTTCCTTAGGTGTCAGGCAGCTTAGTGCAGGATGGTTGATGGGGAGGTTTCCATTCAAATACAGCCCCTCCCTCTGTGGGATGTGGAATGGCCCTCTCTCTCTGATGAGCATATAAAGCAGTGCTCTGGTTAGAGCTTGGGACGCAGTCCCTTTAGGTTTGCAAAGAGTTCAGAGGTAGATAGACGCCTATTGTTTGTTGTTTTACAGGCCCAATCAGAGGAGCCAGGCAAGCCCTACTTGGAGGTCCTGATCAGGGTCTGGAGGGGTTTCACTTTCCAGTCCACTCCCTGGCTGTTTTGGATTTCCCCTCTGGGCACTTTTTTTGGGATTTAACATTTTTAGTAGCAGGAACCTTGCAGGAGCCTAACACACCACCTGGGCCCAGGGAACAGGAAACCCTGTGTTTGGGGCTGTTCAGGTTAGGGAAGACCTGCCCCTGAAGCAGTGGTGACCAGCAGCAGCAAGGATACACTCCAATATTCTTCTTCTTCTTCTCCTCAGTTTTTGGAAGATTTGGTTTCAGATCCAGGAGGAAGTTTGGGCTGCCCTTCCTTCCTTACTGAAGCCCAGAGAGTCCTGCTTCAGAGGATGCCACCCACCAGGGATCAAAACCAGAAGGAAAAGTCCTGTACCAGAAACAAAGATCTACAGGAAAATCAACCAAAGTTCCCCTGGCTCTGGCACTAGACATTCCTGCATAGATTGAGGAGGAAATTGAAAACAAAGAGTGTGGTCTGTGGATTGAACTGCTGCGCCATTCTTCTCACCTTTTGAACAGTAAAGATTTTATTTGGACACCAACACAGCGGCTCCGGTGACTTTATTTGGCACGTCCAGCACCCACTGGGACATACAAGTGCCCCTCACCCAGGGACAAGAACAGGAACACGAGGTGTCATCTTTATATGGTTATGATGACCTTTTCAGCAACGCTGTTGTGCTGAATTCTGCTCTTTCCGGACATCATCGCTATTGTTCTGGCCATCGCATATTCTGTGTAATTTGGTATGACCTTCTGATCCAGCTAAACTTAAATCTGTCTAATTTGATCATGCTCATCTCCCCTCCTTTATTTCTTGCATACGTGCCTATTTCCTCTCTGTTAATAATAGAGGCAGGACATGTTTTTTTGGCTTCAAAGAATGCAGAAAGAGATTGATAACTTGACTTTTACATTTTCACTTCTATATCTATAGAAAATAACTAAAAGTGACCCCTACTGACCAGTTACATTAGCATTATTAAAAATGACCATGTACATAATAATGTCAAGTTTCAAGCAACGCCAAGAAGCGAATGTGTTCCTTACACTTTCAAACATGTCAGTCACGGTGCCACTTCGTTGTTTGCTACTGGGTTACCATGTTCATGTTAGAAAGAAAGAGAAATTAATTAAGGACGTTTCTTTTGTATGCCATAGTTTTGCAGGGGATCAGAATGCACATACTGTGTTCTTTCTGTAGAAAAATCCAATATTTTCCGTGCCACGGGGAATATGCACAAGGCCTGACATTTCAATCAAGGCTCTGGGATTATCAAGCAGAAGTTCTGAAATTAAATTCTCTCATTGAAAGTCCTAACAGTGTAACTTGCATCGCAATCAGCCGGGTGAACCGTTATAGACATTATGTGATTTGTTGCCAGAGGATGTGGTTAGTGCAGTTAGTGTAGCTGGGTTTAAAAAAGGATTGGATAAGTTCTTGGAGGAGAAGTCCATTACCTGCTATTAAGTTCACTTAGGGGCGGATTTTCAGAGCCCTGCTCGTGTAAATCCGCCCAAAACCGGGCGGATTTACGCGAGCAGGGCCCTGCGCGCCGGGAAGCCTATTTTACATAGGCCTCCCGGCGCGCGCAGAGCCCCGGGACTCGCCTAAGTCCCGGGGTTCTCGGAGGGGGGCGTGTCGGGGGGCGGGCCCGGTCGTCGCGGCGTTCCGGGGGCGTGTCGGCAGCGTTTTGGGGGCGGGTACGGGGGCGGGGCTACGGCCCGGGGGCGTGGCCGCGCCCTCCGTACCCGCCCCCAGGTCACGGCCCGGCGCGCAGCAGGCCCGCTGGCGCGCGGGGATTTACGTCTCCCTCCGGGAGGCGTAAATCCCCCGACAAAGGTAAGGGGGGGGTGTAGACAGGGCCGGGTGGGTGGGTTAGGTAGGGGAAGGGAGGGTAAGGTGAGGGGAGGGCAAAGGAAAGTTCCCTCCGAGGCCGCTCCGATTTCGGAGCGGCCTTGGAGGGAACGGGGGGAGGCAGCGCGGCTCGGCGCGCGCAGGCTATACAAAATCGATAGCCTTGCGCGCGCCGATCCAGGATTTTAGTGGATACGCGCGGCTTCGCGCGTATCTACTAAAATCCAGCGTACTTTTGCTTGAGTCTGATGCGCAAGCAAAAGTAGGCTGATCGCGCTTCTTTTAAAATCTACCCCTTAGGGGGTAATTTTCAAAAGGAGTTACATGCGTAAATGTAGCTACTATTGTAGCAATTTTCAAAAGCCATTTACTCAAGTAAAGTGCACTTATGTGAGTAAATCCTATAGATAAGTCAATGGCATATATTGTAGCAATTTTCAAAAACTCACTTACTCAAGTAAAGTGAATTTACTCCAGTAAACCTGGTTTTTACTCGAGTAAATGCTTTTTAAAATCAGGCCCATAGAGAATTATGCCATTAGCAATGGTTACATAGAATAGACTTAGTTTTTGGGTACTTGCCAGGTTCTTATGGCCTGGATTGGCCACTGTTGGAAGCAGGATGCTGGGCTTGATGGACCCTTGGTCTGACCCAGTATGGCATGGTCTTATGTTCTTATGATTTGAAGCGGGCCCAGTGGCAGCGCTATGGGGCTGCTGCCGAGGCAGCATTAAACAGCTCATGAGGCGGAAAGATCCCAAGTCATCACAAAGTGGCGACGCTCGCGGCTCAGAGCGTATCCATGCAGGTATCTGCGAGGATCCACATTGCCCTTGGCCGAGCTCTGTTGCAAGGACGGCTGGGCTAGAAGTGGGAATATTTATAAAATATGGGATGAGATCAACCCCTGGTTGGTTGGGAATGAAGGCTCCTGGCGCTGAATGCCATAGAGGCTGGTTTGGGTTGAGCTTTATAGAGCAAAGAAGCAAGAGGAAGCTGCTGGGCCAAAAGGCAAGGCATGAGGCCCTTCTAACATTTCATGGTCCTGTCTGGGGATTTCTGAGCCCTGCTCTGCCTGAGGTTAGCAGGGAGGGGAGAAGAGGAGGCTGTGCAAACTTCCTTCCTTCATCTCCAAACACTCACGCGGTATCTTCTGAATTAATCTGGTCATTCAGGTAATAAAATTGTTTCCAACCTTTGGTGTCTGTGTCTTTGGTTCTCATTCTCTATTCCTTTTTTTGTGTTCCATCTCTCTCTGGGGTCTTCCTTCCTTTTTCTTTTTTTTTTTTTTCAATTCTCTCTTTTTTCTCAGTCTTGGATATTGCAAAACTTTTTTCTTCCTTCTTTATCTGTCCCCTTCTCTCTCCTTTTCCTCCTTCCTCCCCTTCCTCCTACATTATCACCCTGCATTCCTCCTCCCCCCCCTCCATAAACCTAGGTCCTCTCCTTCTCCATCTCCTGCTGTCCCTGGTCCTTGCTCTCGCACTCTTCCTCCTCCCCCCCTCCATAAACCAAGGTCCTCTCCTTCTCCTTTTCCATCTCCTGCTGTCCCTGGTCCTTGCTCTCGCACTCTTCCTCCTCCACCCTCTCCACCTTGACTTTCCTCTCTCTTCTCTCCCCTTCCCAAAACACTCTCCTCCTTGCTATTGCCTTCTCCCTCTATCATCTTGCTCTTCCCCCGCGCCCCCAAATCTTGCCCCTACTCTTTCCCCATGTTCCCATTCTTAGCTTCCCGTCTCTCCTTCCCCAACATCCATCCATCTCACTCATCCTCACCCCCCACTCTCCACCACCTTTTTGTTACTCCCCCCCCTTTCACTCTCCCCCATCTCTTGCTCTCTCCTCTCGCTCTCCCCTCATTCTTGCTTCCTCCCATTATTTGGCCTCTCTTTCTCTATCTTTCCTCTCTCTTTCACTTCCCACACACACACACTCTCTGCTCTCCTCCTCCCTCATATACGGACACAGACACACACGCTCTTTTCTTCTGTTCTCCTCTTCCATCCTCTCACACGTTTGCCAATTTTTGCCCTCTCCTTTCCCCTGGCCCCTGCCGATAGGTTCTGACCAGCAGAATGAACTAACCAGAGGCAGGAGGCAGAGAATTAAAGATGAGGAAGATGTCATACCAAGAAGGTACATGAGAACGTACTGCCAAGGCTCCTGCCTTGGATTCTGCCCCAGTGCCCATTGTATGCTCAGCCTACATGGAGGAAAGTGGCCGCTAGGTGGAGAAGGGAAGGTGATTTCTAGGCCCTGGAAATCCTGGGTCGGGTCTCTAATCCGAGAGGCTCCAGGTCAAATTCCCTGGTATGTTTGTTATCATATATTAGAATTTTAATAATGCTAACATTAGGACTCCCTGGCCTGAGAGGTCATTACTTGATGATGGGCAATTAAAAGGGGTCATTGTAGGGGTAATTTTCGAACAGCTTGCATGGTTGCAAAGTACATGGATGCTTTTAACAAACACACTTTATACTAATTGTCAAAGAGAATCAACAGCTGATTTCTCTTTGAAAATTAGTGTAAAGCATGCACATGAAAAGTTGCCATGTACCATATATTGTTCTTTTGGTACCATGTACCATGTATTGTTCTTTTGTGAGAGTGGCTGACGGGGAAAATAACATGGAAATGTCATGTTTATGTACTATTTTCCTCTCCCAGCCTTAACACACTTCCGGAAATGCCTCCTCGCAGTCCAGCGAAAAGTATCTGCACTATGGAAGTTGACCAGAGGAGGTCAAGTTTTAGACAAAAGTCATTTTAATCAAGTAAACTGATATTTACCAAGGTAAATGACCTTGAAAATGGTTCTTTATATGTATTGTTATATGGTTTTAAATTTTTCAGATAAATAGGGTCTTTCACTGAAAAAAAAATGTCTATAGAAGTTTTTTTTTTTCTTCTGTGAGAAAGTGGAGTAGAGTGGAGGAACTACAGCTCTGTTTTTACTGGGGTCTTGGTGAACATTATCGCATCAAAGGTGCCAGAATGTTAGGATTTCTTGCCCCCTCTGGAGCCAATGGAACAATTCAGCTTATATACTTGTGTTCTATTAGTTAAAGTACATTTGAATGCTATCACTATTGACCACAGAATAACTAACAATTTAACTTTTATAAATTCAATGACTTGTTCTTTGGCAAATGGGAACAAGGAAGCATTGTGTTACATGCCCCGCCTGCGGCCATCCTGTGCACGGGCCTGCTCTCCTACATGGTTCCACAGTGGGTCCCGGGACGACCTCCCTCGTGGTAGTTGCCAGTCCTGCCAGGCCCCAGCATCCCGCGCCGGCGGTCGCCGGGCCTTCCTCTGCGTGCCAGGCCTCACGCCGAGGCTCGGCGTCCTCGGCCATGTTAGCCACGCCCCTACGCGCGCATGGACCGCCCGGACTCATGTAGGGCCAAGGGCGGATCTTAGCTCCCCGGCACGCCCTGATTGATCCTTCTATATAAGGAAGTTCCTGTCTCTGCTTCCTTGCCTTGGCAATCGGGTCGGTTTGCTCTAAGATTGCCTCTGCGTCTGTTCCTGTTTGTTCCTAGTCTCATTCCAGGATCCTTCTGTTCCAGTTCTGTTCCTGACTCGTTCCTGCATCCTAGTTCCTGTTCCTGCTTGTTCCTGTGTTCGTCTGTCTGTCTACCCAGGTAGTACCCTCGAACTGTCTTACTGGTACTGACCTTAGCTTGTTCCTGACCTGTCTGCCACCTGCCTCAATGACCTCAGCTTGTTCCTGACCTGTCACCCTGCCTGCTGCCTGCCTCAAGACCTCAGCTTGCCTTTGACCTCATCTGACCTCCGGTACCTGACCCCTGCTTGACTGACCATTCGTCGGACTGACCTCTGGATCTTGACCTTTGCCTGCCTGACCTCATCTCCAGATACTGGCTCTGTTCCTCGCCTTGTCATCACCAACTCTGTTCTGGTTCTGCTTATTCCATCCAGCCTTCAACTTTGAACCCGATCGCACTCCCCCTATGTCCATGGGCACGCCGGACTTTCATTCTCTCAGGAGATCCTGTGAAGCTCACCTAAGTCCAAGTGGCCTGGGTCCCTACGGGCTCCTCCCGGGGGGACCTCGGGCTTCCGGTGGTGAAGCTCTTCACTGCCTCTGTCTCCTCCAGTGCTCCATCCCCTGGGGGCAGTTACCTCCTGTTCCCTTTCAGGAGTCCTTCCTCCACTGTCCCAGGACAAGGGTCCACCCCCGAGCGCAACACATTGTGAGCATTCGGCAATGTAGGCTGGGCACGTTTATGGTACATGCTGTCTACAATTGCACTCTATGGGGATAATTTTCAGAGTAATTTACACACATAAAACATGGCTTTATGTACACAAATGGCTGTTATAAAAAAAAAAAAAAAGCCAGGGCCCTTTTCATGTAAAAGTGCTCATGTAACCTCGTTCTGTGCATTGCTGCAAACTGAGCAGAGGCATTCCAGGAGGCGGAGTCAGCATTCAAGCACAAGATAGGTAGAATATAAATACAAAAATATTTAAAATAGTATTGGCACAAGTGTACATGCACAAATTATGCCCTCCAAAGAGGGAAAGTAACTTTACGTGCATCTCTGTGAATTTTCAATAAACACGCATGCGGTATATTTTCATATAACGGAGGCAAGGCATGCAAATAGTTCTCATGCATATTCATCGTGGAAATCCTGAAAATTGGAGAGGTTTGCAGATCTGGAGACCACTGCTGTGGGTAAATGAAACCATTTGGCCTTCATCCTCATGTTTCACAAAATAGTTAACGACTGCACATCTCATGTACCTTATTGGTATGACATCTTCCTTGTCCTGAAAAATATTTCTGCCACTGCTCCAGACTCCTGCTTCTTCCTAGGTCTCAGGGCACTGCAGGCAGCCTCCACTAATTATATATGGCATATCAGGCGATTTCTATATAATGGACCACGTGTGTATTAGAGGGATTTCATGGTTATCTACCAAAATGAACATGGGGAGTTTAGACTATGTCTTCTACTGTTTAACTAAAAAGGAATAAAGAATAAGGGAACATTTTGGCACAGAACTTTGCACATGGTTACCACAAAGGTTTGTGAATTTGTGTAATAAATATTACAGAGGGCTTTTCCTCGTAGGCAATTAGGCAAGGCATGGAATCAGTTAGTGACCACAGGCACTATCCAAATACAAGGCAGCTTTAGAAATGAAAAATGATATCACCGTGTGCTCTGACTTCCCTGAGATTTCAACTAAACCGAACCAGCCTGTTTCTCAATAGAAGAGAAAAACAGATTCTAAAGTGCTGGAGGGATTAAAGGGACTCTGGTGCCTAATTTAATATAAGGTACCTGTTTGAATGTTTCTCAATCTCATTTTTCACTACTTTCCATACTTAGCAAAACAGACTCAGTACAATTAAAATTACAAGCATGGAGAGAAAGTTGGCAGAACATTGAGTCCTGTCGCTAAGCAATTCTTGGCAATTTAAGATTATGTACATAATGGTACTACTGACAAAAACCAAAAGACAATTTTAACCTCCGTGAATTGAAAATCCATAATTCGAAAACAGAATATTCCACCTACCTTTCCAACACCACTACTATAAAAAAAATAAACAAACAAACCCAAAGATGACGCACCATGCTATTTAAACCCCATGGGAAGTACCTATCAGTTTTATAAGGCAATTTTCAAAACAGTTTACACAAATAGACTGGTTGTCTGAATTTCACCCTCCTTCAATGTGGCAAAAAATGCACTCAAAGGTCCACAGCAAGTGGACTTTTAGCTGCATTTCGAGAAGACATTCTAAGGGGCAGGTTTTGCACAGGGGAGGAAAAATGACACATTTATGGATTGCATTTTCAAATCTAGTTGTATTATTTTCCATGAAGCAAAAGCACCGGCAGAAAATTCAGGTGCAAATGTGCCCAGGTACTTTGCACTCGCAGCAAGTTTGAACGCGGAAGTACATGCCAACGTTTGCTCTAAACATTGGGAAAAAAAATCCGTAGGCAAAGAGCACCTCCAGATTTTGTCCCAAAATGCTCACTTTGAAAATTGCCTCCTTTAATCATTTGTATGAAGCAAAAAGGAAAGCAAGCAGGTAAGAAAAGGGTAAGATCTCTGCCTTAACAGACTTATTTCAGAGCACTATGTAAACCACTAAGACAATAAAAATGAAAAGAGGCAACGCCATAATCACAGTGAGATCCCTAATCCTAAAATGTCTAATCTGAGTAGCAGGGGGTGCCGATTTGATGATTTCCCTGTGGATGCTTCCTTCTTTCCCCACATCCCTTCATTATTACCCCACCCTGCACTCATACAACTCTCGGTCCCCATCCACCCATATTGTCCCTTCCACTCCATCCTTCCATCATCCGTCTCTCCCCCTCAGCCCTCTAGCACATTCCGTCCCCACTCCCGCAATGAGAGGCCTCCATGATCATTCCCTACAGCTACCCCTTCTCCCCTGCATTCCACGATTCCACCAGCCCTTCACTTCCATTCCTTGCCCATGGACAGTCCTCTGCTATCTGCCAGGAAAACCCCATCATTCACTTGCACCCCTTCCTGCCTTTCATCCCCAACAGCGCTTCAGCATCTCAGTTCCCCCTACCCCTCCCTGCCACCAAGCTCTCCATTCTCACCTACCTGAAGTGAGGCAGCATCAACAGCAAGTACTTGGCTGATATACACGTCTGCTCTCAAACATTTGCTCGGTGAGGAAGAGGAGCGCAAGGGTGAATAAAAATTCTGCGTGTGTTCCACACAGAGTCATAGCTATCCTATGGCCATTATGTCCTTAGCCATAGGTGACATTTATTTATTTATTTATAATTTTTTATATACCGCCGCTCATCAGAGATATCACGAGATATCACGTCGGTGAAGAGCATCATTGGCCGCTGCCTGAATAACTGATCCACAACAAAGGATGGCAGTGCAGGAGGGAGTGTGCATTCTCTCTTTTCTACCCAAAGCTTGGCCAATACCTGTAGCCCAGCCCAGCTGCTCCTGCCAACTGCACCTCTTCTTCTGTGGGGAATTAACTTTATGCTATCACTGAGCTTACCTGGCCATTCCTGCTCTCCTCCCAGGCCCCATTTTTCTCCTACTATCCCCCTACTCCATAATTCTTATTTTTCTCTTCCTCTCGTTGCCAAATGCTCTCTCTTCTCTTCTCCCTTCCTAAGAAGCTTCCTCAGCTGATATCTCTAATCCGGTTCAGTTGTTTGTCTTGCCATCAGAGTTTCTCTTCTCTCCTCATGCTTGAAACCTGAGCTGTTTAGACTATGGGGTTGCAATGAATCTGTTACCAGACGTGGACTCTTGGCCCAAGGTGGTGTTGGCGCTACCTGTGGAGGAAGACCCCCACCATCGGGAGGTGAGGCTGGACAGGAAGTAGGGGCCAGCTGGAGCTTCGCCACTACCAGCCCGCATTTCCCACAGGTTGAGCCCTTGGGTACCGGGGACAACTGGTCTTAGGTGGGCCCCTACGTGGATGATCCCGATGGCACAGCCAGGCAAGGCAGAGGATCAAGAGGCCCAAAGAGTGCAGGAGTAGAAGACGTCGGGTCCAGTCCAGGGATCAGAGACAGGCAGAAGAAGACTAGGTCAGGTCTGCTCCAGAGGTCAGAGGCAGGCAGCAGTAGACAAGGTCAGGTCTGGTCTAGAGGTCAGAGGCAAGTGGCAGGTCAAGAGGCAAGCTGGGTCAGGAGCTGAAGGGCAGGATCAGGAGCGCTGGATCAGGAACACTGAAGACAACAGTGAGGAGACCTGTTGCCAAGCCACCTGCTGGGAGTCCAATGCAGCCTTAAGTTGGCTGGGGTTGATGATGTCATCCAAGGGGGCCGGCTGCATTGTCCCACTGCCATCCCCTTTAAATCTTGGCTGGGGCCACGCATGCGTGCGTGCATAAGGAAGGTCCATTTCGAGGCGGGGGTTGGTTGCTTCCCGGCCACCGACAGGGCAGGACAGGTCCCAGTGGTGTGGGAGCGAAAAGGCCTGTGTTGGGAGATGTTAACCCGCAGCTTTGAGGGAGCCAGGACCCACTGCCGACGTGGGAGGGTGTCGGTAGGTAGATGGAACCCCGCGGCCAGAAAACATAACAGGGGTACTGTATCTATGGAGCCACCATGCAGTTCAACCATCAGCTGAAGGAATGAGGCACAGAGAGGGTTATGGAAGACCTGGAGAAGAAGTACAAGTTGGAGACAGATATTAGATGGTTTCCACCTCTGGACTGATGCTCCCAAGCTTTGTTTTTATTTATTTTATTGGGGTTTTTTTCCCCTGTGATGGCAGTGCTGCTGCTGCCATTTATTTTTATTTTATTTCCTAGGGGTCTGTGCAGGGTCCCCTTGCTATCCCCACAGGCCTCCTTATGTTTATTTTTATTTATTTTTCCTGTTTTTCATTTATTTTAAAAATATTATTATATTTTGTCTGGAGGTGCCAGAGTCCCTGAAGTGGCATCACACTGATGTCACCTGTGACAATCAGGGGGTCTTCAGCCACTGTTTTCCAGGAATGTGGGAGCAAACGTTTGAGGTCAAATATTGATTTCTAAAATCTGGGGTGGTTTCAAAGAGGTGCGGTGTCCCCCCTTATAGCAGTGGGTTTTCCGTTTCTACTGCAAAGCCCATTATAAGTGTAATGGGCCTAGACCACTCTCAGGGGCCGATGCAATACAGTGCGATCACACGAGTGCACTGGTTAACCCACTGTGGGACACGGGTTAAATAGGCACTAATCCACCCCCTAACGCAATAGGGGGATTTTGGCGCCTATTTAACCCGTGCCCAACGCGAAGTAAATGAGACAGCGCTCACCACATACAAATGCACGTGAATGAGGCTATTACTCATTCACTCCGCATTCAAAAAAATGAATATGCCAATACGTGTACAAGTGCCAGGCCCTGACAAGGGGGCAGACTGTAGGCACAAAAACTACTTCTGCTCGGGAGGAGCAGTAAATGGAAAAATACAAAAAATTTTCGGGTAGGTAGATAGGGGTTAGGGCTCAGGGTGGAGAGGGGAAAGGGGAGGAAGGTTAGGCAGGAGGGTAGGGAAGTTCCTTCCCAGTCCACTCCTTAATTGGAGCGGACTGTGAGGGAACGGGGGAAGGCCCGATTGTGTCGCTGCGCGTAATTTGCAAAAATTCACCCCCCCGCACGCACTGCCCGCACATGCGGCATGGATTTTAAAATCTGGCACGCATGCGCACGTGGCCAATGGATTTTATAACATGCGCGTGCCGGCGCGTCCATGTGCGTGCGTTGGGAACCGCGCGCATATGGATGTGCGAGCACATGTTTTAAAATCTTCCCCTAAGTCAACTAGACTAATAGCAGTTTATGGACTTCTTCTCCAGAAACGTGTCCAAACCTTTAACCCAGATAAGATAACTGCCTTAACCACATCCTCTGGCAATGAATTCCAGAGCTTAATTATACCCTGCGTGAAAAAAAATTGTTTGATTTGTTTTAAATGTGGTACTTGCTAATATCATGTCATGCACCCTAGTCCTTGTATTATCTGAAAGAGTAAACAACTGATTTACATTAACCTGCTCTAGTCTTCTCATGATTTTATAGACGTCCATCATATTCCCCCTCAGTCCTCTCTTCTCCAAGCTGAACAGCCCTAACCTCGTAAACCTTTCCTCATAGGGGATCAGTTACATGCCCCTTGTTATTTTGGTCAACCTTCTCTGCACTTTATCCAGTGTAACTATATGTTTTTTGAGATGTGACCAGAATTGCACACAGTAGGGGTGTGCATTCGTTTTGAACGCATATGTAAAACGCAACTTTTTTTTTTTTAACTTAAAAAAGTGATGATGCGCAACGCATCGCGATTTTCAACTTATTCAACATAGCTACGTTGAATACGTTGAACCTAAATAAACACTTAAACCCCCCACCCTCCTGACCCCCCCAAGACTTACCAAAACTCCCTGGTGGTCCAGCGGGGAGTCAGGAAGCCATCCCTGTATTCCTTTGCGAGGAGCACGTGACGTGGACGTCACGTGCTCCTCCGCTCCCGGACCCCCGTTGGACCCAACCGGAACTTTTGGCCAGCTTGGGGGGGTCAGGAGGCCCCCCCAAGCTGGCCAAAAGTTCCGGTTGGGTCCAACGGGGGTCCAGGAGCGGAGGCGTGGAGGAGCACGTGACGTCCGCGTCACTCCAACGTGACGCCGACGTCACGTGCTCCTCGCAAAGGAATACAGGGATGGCTTCCTGACTCCCCGCTGGACCACCAGGGAGTTTTGGTAAGTCTTGGGGGGGGATTAAGGAGGGTGAGGGGTTTAAATTTTTATTTAGGGAACCGGTGAACGTATGGACAGACCCTCAACTTATGGAATTCTCCATATGTTCATATTGAACGAAATCGACCCTCAACTTCAACTTATCAACGCAAACTTTTTGTCTGCACATCCCTAGCACACAGTATTCAAGGTGCGGTCTCACTAGGGAGCGATACAAAGGCATTATGACATTTTCCGTTTTATTCACCATTACTTTCCTTACAATTACTAGCATTCTGTTTACTTTTTTGACTGCCGCAGCACACTGAGCCAACGATTTCAATGTATTATCCATTATAGCGCCTAGATTTTTTTCCTGGGTGGTAACTCCAAACATGTTCTAGGAGTAGCCTAGTGGTTAGAGCAGCAGACTACAGACAAGGGTTCAAGTCCCACTGTTTTCTTTGTGACGTTGGGCAAGTCACTTTACCCTCTATTGCCTCAGGTACAAACTTAGATTATGAGCCCTTTAAGGGATAGGAAAATGCCTACATTCCTGAATGTAATCCACTTTGAAGTGCCAAAAGCAGAATAAAAATATCATGTAACCACAGCATGGGTTATTTTTCCCTATATGCATCACTTTGCACTTATCCACATTAAATTTCATCTGCCATTTGGATGTCCAATCTTCCAGTCTTGCAAGGTCCTCCTACAATTTATCACAATCTGCTTGTGACTTAACTACTCTGCATAATTTTGTATCATCCGCAAATTTGATCACCTCACTCATCGTTCCCCTTTTCAGTATGTGGACGAATAGATTTTTATTTCTTAGCCAAACAGAGAAAATACGGTAATGTCATCTTTGCAGATTTTCAAGTCTAGGGATAGAAAACATTGGTTGATTATGCGCATTACTGTCACACTACCATGCTATATTTTACCCTAGACACTAACAAAGTTAATATTTTATGAGTTGTTCATCAATATGCAGAAAAGTAATGGTTGAAGCAAAGTGATGCAAATGTCATTTGTGCTCTTTTGAGAATCTTAAAAGTAAACAAAGTTGCTTTACAAGAATGAAAGGGAGGGGCGGCTCTGGGCCTTTGAAATTATTCCCATGTTACTTTATTTACATAGCACGTTTGCTAACTGTAACAGACATATAGCGTACTTGGACAGCATCCTGATGCTCATTTGGTAGAAAAAGAAAAATGTCTTTGGGCAGATCATCAGGAATGGAATCTAACATAGTGCTGTTTAGAAGCAGGATATATTCTTGGTGCATTCATAAAGGGAGATAATATCTTTTCCTGGCTGTAGTATTATAGATTTTTTATTTAAAGCAATGTTTCTTGTGCATTTGCTGTATTTACATTGTAATAAGAAGTTATTTGTTCAGAAGGAATTTGGTAACCTGCTAGACAACTTACTAATATAATGAAGAACTCATTCATTCAGTAGGTAGGATCCAGCTAGAGTCTACTTCTTGTACACGTTTTCTCACTTTTGAATGTCTTAGTCTACCGCTAAATCACAGGTCTCTCCTTTGTAACCCAGCTTTTCAAGGTGGCTGGAGCTGAAAAATACTGGGTTAGCAATGATCAGCAGCTCCTAGAAATGGACAGTGCTGTTGATATTATCCCCTCCTGGTTTCAAAGTTTCAAGTTCATGACGAGTTCTTAGTGCAAAGGAAAGCAATTTGTGGTAACAAGCAAAGATCAGAGGTGCCCTCTTACTAGGCATCTACATGCATCAGATAGTAGACATGGTCCTGTTTTCTAGAGATATTGTTATGAATGGCAATCCGTGGGCCCATCTCGTAGACTGCCGCACTTACCTCCAGCCCCACCCCTGGGGTAGAACTCCCCGTGGGTGCATGGTGCTTCGCTGCATTCAACTGGCCTTTCCTTCTGCTCTCCCTGTTACCGGGCTGAAGGTCTGTTACCGTGCAGCAGGCCCCAGTTCTAGCTTTGCCACCGACGCTGCTCCTGGCCCAGGTCCCCCGCCCCCCAGGGACGCATGCGTGCCGATGCCCCTCTTAAAAGGCCCATAGTGGGAAATTACATAAGGCATACAAAGATAAGGTCACTGGGAGAGGTCTATAAGAGGCCACCTTGCCATTTCTTCCTTGCCTTGGCCATGGGTCGACCCCTCAGGGAATAGTGTATTGTCTGTGTTCCTATCTTCGGTTCCTGATTTCTGCCTTACTATAGTTCATGTCTTCTGTCCATGGTTCCATCGTCCAGTTGTTCCTGTATTTCTTCATTTGTGGTCAGTTGTTCTCGTCTGTCTTCAGTGTCTCTTTGTGTCCCAATGGTCCTTGTCTTCATCCTCCTCATCTTCCTTCATGGATTGATCTCATGGATTTGACCCTGGTTTGGACCCTGAGGCTGCATGAACTCCACCTGCCATGACTGCTGCCTGGACACTGACCTTGTTTCTTGCCGCCTGCCTTCATCCACCTCCTGGATCCCGATGTTGATGTGCTTCTGCGGCCTCCTCAGGTTGCTGACCTGCAGCGTTTCCCACCTGCCTGGATTTCCATCACTCGCAGAGGTCCCCACCTAAGAACAGCTGACCCTGGCACCCAAGGGCTCAACCCAAGAGGAACGTGGGCTGGCATCGTTGAAGCTCCAGTTGGGACTCTGCTTCCGCCAGCTCCCTCTGCCAATGGTGTGGACCTGTGCAGCTCCTCTCCATAGGTAGTGCCAACTCCCCCTTGGTTCAAAGGTCCACAAGTGCAACAGATTCCAAAGGCCTTGGACCCTGCGGAGACCTTTGCTCTTTAGGCCATCCTGGGCCTGGCCAAGAAGATCCAGGAGCAGCAACATTTTCTTGAAGCTCTAGTGGCCTCTATTGAGCATTTCAGCACCTGCATAGACTCTTCAGTTTCCATGGGAGCAGAGAAACTTCCTACACCTGCACCCGATGTTTCCGCGGCATCCCCACACTCCATCATTCCATTACCAGCCCCTCCCTGCTATGCCGGAGAGCCTCAACTATGCTGGGGGTTCATCAACCAGTGCAATATGTATTTTTGTCTCCAATCAACGTTGATCCCGGATGACTCTATGAAGACTATTTTCTCTTTCTGGACAGGAAGGCCCTAGCCTGGGCTTCTCCCTTATGGGAGTGATCCACATCTGTCAGGACAGTCGCTCCATCTCAGATTACGCCATCGAATTCCAGACATTTGCTACACAACTCCACTGGGAAAAGGACTGCCTCTGCTCTATCTTCCCGGATGGACCTTCTTCTCACATTAAGGATGAACTGGAAGCTTGTGAGTTTCCCAACTTTCTAGAATCTCTTGAGTTGGCTGGATGGATTGACCGTCAGCTCCATGGGTGAAGCCAGGAGTTACAATCTTCTAGAAGAAGTTCGGCCACTTCCAGTTGGCTCCAGCATCTCTCCTCCCCACCAGAGACCTCTCCCTCCTCTGGAACCCCTGTGGAGGAGCAGATACAACTAAGACGTGGTCATCTGACTCCATTGTCGCCCAGCTGGGTTCTGTCTTTACTGTGGCGAGGTGGGCCACATAATAGCCTATCTGTTGAGGCTTGTAAAATTCTGGGCCTAGAGCTCAGTGGGAGCCTGACCTGAGGCCTTTCCTCGCTGGCTCCTCTGTTAACTCTTCCAGTGGCACTCTCCATGGGCAACCAGAACTTTACCACCCTAGCCCTAGTGGATTCTGGGACAAGAGGGAATTTCCTCATTAAGGTCTTTGTGGAACAACTTCACATTCCCATGCTTTCTTGCCCGGTCCCATTGGTACTCTCCTCTATCCATGGGGATCCCCTACTGGGGATAATTACCTGCATCACATCTCCAGTAAAGTTCCATACAGGCTCCCTCCAAGTTGAGCACCTGACATACCACGTCATCAACAAGGCCATACATCCCATGGCTCTGGGATTATCCTGGTTCCAGCAGCACTCCCCTCAATTCAATTGGGCATTGCTTCAGCTGTCCCGGTGGGGCCATGACTCCCATGCTACCTGGATAGAGACAGTTGAGACCCAGCCATGTCTCTCTGCATCTGCTGCTCCGGCAGGCCTTCCTCCGCAGTATGCGCAATATGCCATTGTCTTTTCCAAGAAGAGAGAAGACACCTTTCCTCCCTCACTGGGAATTTGACTGCACCATTGACTTGCGACCTGGTGCCAAGCCTCCTCAGGGAAAGGTGTACCCCTTGTCCTTTCCTGAGATGAAGGCCATGTCTGAGTACATACAAGAAAATCTGGACAAAGGGTTCATTCGTAGGTCCTCTTCCACGGCTGCTGAAGGCTTTATCTTCGTGACTAAGAATGTCAAGACTCTCGGACCCTCATAGATTACCAAGGCTTGAATACGATTACCCAGAATGACCATTACCCCTTGCCTTTAATCAGAGTTGTTAGAGTGTCTGCAAGGAGCAAAGAGCTTCTCTAAACTGCACTAACCACATCCTCTGGCAACAAATCCCAGAGCTTAATTGTGCATGGAGTGAAAAATAATTTTCTCTGATTAGTCTTAAATGTGCTACTTGTTAACTTCATGGAATGCCCCCGAGTCCTCCTATTATCCGAAAGTGTAAATAACCGATTCACATCTACTCGTTCAAGACCTTTCATGATCTTAAAGACCTCTATCATATTCCCCCTAAGCCGTCTCTTCTCCAAGCTGAACAGCCCTAACCTCTTCAGCCTTTCTTCAAAAGGGAGCTGTTCCATCCCCCTTTATCATTTTGGTTGCCCTTCTCTATACCTTCTCCATCACAACTTTATCTTTTTTGAGATGTGGCGACCAGAATTGGTTCAAGGGTCCACAGCCACAACAGTATCCTGTTTCCAACAGTGGCCAATCCAGGCTACAAGTACCTGGCAATTACCCAAACACTAAGATCCCATGCTATTGATGCCAGTAATAGCAGAGGCTATTCCCTAAGTCAACTTGATTAATAGCAGTTAATGGACTTCTCCTCCAAGAACTTATCCAAACCTTTTTTAAACCTAGCTACACTAACTGCACTATCCACATCCTCTGGTTAATAACAATAACATTATTATTTTTTAAATTTACATACAATTCCTATGTATTTTAGCTATCGCCCCACTACCCATGCACTAGCTGAAAAAGTCACGCTTTTAACGTTTTCTGAAATTTCAAATAATCATTTTCTTTTCACAGTTCTTGTGGCAATGAATTCCACAGACTTGTACCTTCATAGGAAAATAATTTCTCTCTCGTTTCCTGCAGTCTATATACTTTTAAAATTAGGAACAAGCAGCACATTTTGCTCATGAAAGTGAGATGTATGGACAGTAGGGGTGTGCATTCGGATTGACCGCATTAGTAAAACACAACTCATATTTTTTTTTTACTTAAAAAATTGATTCGACATAAACGATCGGATTTCCCACATATCGAACATAGATATGTTCGATATGTGGGAAATCGCGATTGTTGAGCCAAAATAAAAATATAAACCCCCTCACCCTCCTTAATCCCCCCCCCCGACTTACCACAACTCCCTGGTGATGGAGCGAGGAGTGAGGACGCCATTTCTGCAATCCTTGGCGAGAAGCATGTGACGTCGGCGGCACGTCGAGTGACGCCGGCGTCACGTGATTCCCGGCTCGTTCGCGCCGGACGGCTCGTTCGGCCCAAAAAGAACTTTTGGCCAGCTTGAGGGGGTCAGGAGGCCCCCCCAAGCTGGCCAAAAGTTCTTTTTGGGCTGAACGAGCTGTCCGGCGCGAACTTGCCGGGAATCACGTGACGTCGGCGTCACGTGATTCCCGGCTCGTTCGCGCCGGACGGCTCGTTCGGCCCAAAAAGAACTTTTGGCCAGCTTGGGGGGGCCTCCTGACCCCCCCAAGCTGGCCAAAAGTTCTTTTTGGGCCGAACGAGCCGTCCGGCGCGAACGAGCCGGGAATCACGTGACGCCGCGTCACTCGATGTGCCACCGACGTCACATGCTTCTCGCCAAGGATTGCAGAAATGACGTCCTCACTCCTCGCTCGATCACCAGGGAGTTGTGGTAAGTCTGGGGGGGGATTAAGGAGGGTGAGGGGGTTTAAATTTTTTTTTTGCACATATGTACATATACCCAACTCATTGGATTTTTTTTATGTCCATATTGGCCGCAAGTGGGACCCCCTTTCGGACATAAAAAATATGAACATAAAATTTTGCTCTGCACATCCCTAATGGACAGCTACATAGGTCATTTCGCCCATTAGGAATCTTACCCTAGACAACTTTATATATTTATTTATTTTATTTAAAAGTGCTTATATTCCGCATACATACACATTCTTCTGGGCAGAGTTCAGGATTAACGTAACTTAATTAATAATAGCACAGTAAAAATAGATATGCAGATGAATAATAAAACAATGAATACAGTTATATGTCATAGAGAATATGTCATAGAGAACTATTTAATAAGCTATGTTCACCAAGCCATGCCTTTGGGTACAAATAGGTCCGCAAATTATAACAGAAGAAAGATGCTCTCATGATGTAAAGGCACATTGAAAAGGATGAGTCTTCAAGGCCTTTTTAAAAGTTTTTTGGCAGGTGATAGAAAGAAGGGAATCTGGCAAGGAGTTCCATAGTTCTGGGCCTGCGATCGAAAAGGCCCACTCTCTGGTTGATTCCAAATGGGCAGCGCTTACTGATGGAATCGCTAATAAATCTCTGTTTGCAGAGATCTAACTGATTTGTATATAGGTAATATAGCATTGAGCCAGGGGAATGTGTCATTGGGAAAAAACATGAATAATTGTTAGGATTTTATATTGGAAGCCAATGCAGAGATGCCAGGACAGGGGTGATGTGTTCGTGCAACTGAGTACCAGTGAGGAGACGGGCAACTGATATCTATAAAGGGCGAATGGTACTTGCAGGTAAGCCTGAGTAAAGAGCATTGCAATAATCGAGGTTAGTATTAGGGCCTGTAGAACTGTTCTAAAATCCTGAGGGGTCAAGCAATGGTCTAACGTGTCTTAGCAAGCGTAGCTTATAAAATGAGCTCTTTACTACTGATTGGATTATGATTTTTCATTGATAAATTTAGGTCGGTCATAACCCCAAGATTTCTTACAACCTGTTTACTGGGATGGTATGGCCAGAGAATTGGATTGAAATCCGAGGGAGCATTTCTCATAGTGGTAACAATAATCAGTTCAGCTTTTTCAGTATTTAAAAGTAGTTTGTTGTGACCTAGTCAAACTTTAACTGATTCTGAGTATGGCAATATTCTTTTCAAGATGAAGCTCCTGAAGTGTTGAAAGGGAATGAAAAACTGGAGATCATCGGCGCAAACACGAGAGTTTACACGGAGGCCAGCTTGTACTTTACAAAGTGGCGTAAGCAGCTATATGCAGGTCACGAGCCAATGATGGAGCTTTCAAATAAGGACTTATCTCTCTTTATAACCCTGGCAGCAGAGATCTGCACTCTCTCTAAAGCTCACAACCATTTCTTTGCTAAACCATCCCATATTAGTCTTAAGACCATTATATTACGTGTCATTGTACCCCACCCTTGAGGGACTGTAGAGGCGGGCTAGAAATCTGATAAACAAGATAAATACTCCAAAATATGTTTTGCTTATTTTTATTTTCACCAAGTCTTTCTCAAAATGTTTTCATTTTGATACCACTGCTGCTTATTAGGGCATATTACTACTGCTATCTCAATAGTAAATGAAATAATATTACATTGCTGGTACTTAATGTCTACGTCTCTACCTGCAGGTTCTCTCTCTCTCCCTGTCTTCACTCACAACAATATATAGAGAGAGAATCAAGAATATACCTGCTTTGATTTGAGACTTTTTTTTTTTTGCAGGAAAATTGACACGCATTGTCTGGTATAACTATTTTATAGACAGTGCTAGTAAATTACATCACCCTGATCATTACAGCCATCCTCTTCTCTTGCTTTTCTACTTGACGGCACTATTCCTCTGTAAGAGAAGATGAAAAAAAATATCACTATTGTAATTCCCACAGGGACCAGCCATGGCAGTGGCGTACCAAGCAGCAGGGGCGGGCCCAGGCCCCCGGGCATAAGGTGACCCAGCAGGAGTCCTTTCTGCCTGCATGGAGCAATAGCAGCAGGAGTTGGAATCCTTTCCACCCATGCAGGTCATGAGAAGTAAATGAGGTCAATGAGCCCACGTCAAATGGATGCAGTAGGTAGAGCCCTTTCATCCATGTGGGCCCTGCCTGCCCCCATATTTAGCAGTAATAAACTCTTCCACAGCCTCCATGGAGGTGCAAGAGATGGTCACTCCATTTTCATCACTCTGGTCTACAGGGGAAGGGATGGGAGTTAAAGGACACACTTGTAAAAACTCCACGGTGTGGACAAAGCAGCCCAAGAGATTAGAAATTAATCATGGGGTCTATCTGTGAGCTGGCAGCACTCAGGTTCTGAAGTAGCTCTGCCCCTTCCTGATGCTTGAGTTTCCTGTGACTGAGGAAACCCATACGAGGGCTCAGGTTTCCTTAAGGGCTTGAGTGCTGTTGGTCACAGATAGGCTCAACGGTGGCTTTCTAATTTTTGTGCTGCTTTGACCACACCATGGTCTTTTTGCAAGTGCATCCTTTGACCTTTATCCATTAACTGTGGTGCCAGGGTCCTCCTGGATCAACCGAATTAAGACAGGTGAGGAAGGAGAACCTAGGATGGGACTGGGCAGTGTCTTCTAAAGGAGAGAGGGGAGAGAATGAGGTGAGATGCTAGGGTATGGTGGAGGAAGGATAAGGTGAGATGTTAGGTTGGGGTGGGATGAGAATAAGGTGAGATGCTGGGATGGGGGATTGTGAGCTAAGCTGCTGGGGTGGGGGGAGAGAATGCTCCAGTGGGGTGGAAGGAGAATGAGATGAGATAATAAGCTGGGGTGGAGGAGACAACGAGGGGAGATGTTGGGTGGAAGGAGAGAGCGAGAGAAGATGCTGGGGTAGGGGGAAGAAAGCAAGGGGAGATGCTGGTGTATGGAATAGAAGGAGGGGAGAAACTGGGCTGGATATTGAACTATTTTGAAACATTCTTTTTATTAGAATGTTTTCTTTTACTGTTATGATTGATATTTTATATTTCTTGATTTTATTATTTTATGAGGAATGGCGGTTTCTATTTTTCTATTGGTGCACTGTATTGGTGTGGTTTCCAGTTTGGTTTTTTGTCTGCATATTTCTCTTTATACTGTATGATCTCCTTATTCCTTATTTGGCGAGTGTCGGTCTGAGTTCTGCATGTGTGACTGAGATGAGGTATTCTGCTAGGCTGTGGTTTTTGTACAAGGATCTATAGCATCATTCTTTCCTAATAGGAGGTATATAGGTGTTCTAAGATATGATAAAATATTTCTAGTGTTGCCTTTTCATAGGCAGCGTTGTGTCTGAGTATTACTGTGACATTCTGTAACCTTAAGTATCATTATGAGGATATGGGGTGGGGGTGTGAGTGAGACAGCACAAACGCATTGTCCCACGGGTCCCAGAGACTCTTAGTACGCCTCTGAGTCATAGATAATTTCCTGATTATTAACTTATAGTTAGGGCTTCTGATTTTAGGTGCTTATAAATTGTAAACATAGGTCTTTATTTTTCAGCTCATTAGAGGGTACCAAAAATTGGTGTTTGTGTGTTGTTTTCATGGCACCGGTCCTATTGTTGGGTATCTTTTAAAGTTGAATCAAATACATACATTTGTGAAGCTGAGGAGTCATCAGTGTGGAAAAGACACAAAAACAAAGTGGAGGATCTAGGGTAGGCAAAGGATGGGTGAGAGAGTACTTGGTGGTTATCTAATAAACACCTTTTTTTTTTTTTTTTGATTCAGTGTTTTATCAGGGTTTATCAGTAAAAATCTAAAATCAGAAGCCCTACTCATAGCTAGAACCATAATTGAAGCAGACCCTTTGAAAACTAACTTGTAGGGTTTCAAAGTCACCATCCAAAATAAGGGGGAAGACTGAATACTGATTAGAACATTGATGGCAATGCTTTTCTTGTTAAACACCCAGGCTGGGGATCTTCTCTGTTCTGCTGACATGTTGTGGTCAATGGCTTAAGGCTTAGGGTTTCTAGATTGATTTTAACTGATGAGAGAAGCTCACTATGTGTTAAAGCCCTCAGTAGACTTACAGGGATATAACCAAACAAACTCTTCTTATTTAAGGTTGTAAAAATGATGCCTAAACCTCAATCTCCAGAGGCAGAAAATGTCAATAAGACTATAAAACTAATGAAAGCAAGTATGCAAGTGTAATATGTTAAAATGTTAAAACAGATATTTAATTTTATTTATCTTTAACAGATAACTAAACTGGTCTTTAAGTCAGTCAAATAACAGTTCAATAGGAATATTAAACAATAAGATTTTTTTTATTTCTTAAATTCCTTTTGCATAAAATGCATTAAATTATCGTCAACAATTTGAAGTGTTGAAAAAAAATGTGTTTCTTTATAATACCTATTATGGGCTGGATTTTAAAAAGGTTACGCTCGCTGAGCCTATTTTAAAAAGTCCCATCGACGCGTGTAAAGCCCCGGGACTCGTGTAAGTCCCGGGGCTTGCAAAAAGGGGTGGGGAGGGGGGCGGGGCGTGGGCGGGACCAGAGGCTTCAGGCACAGTAGCCATTTGCCGCTGTGCTTGGGATCGTGCGCCAGCATTTGGCCGGTGCGTGCAACTTACTTCAGGCCCAGGGCTGAACTAAGTTTGGAAACAAGAAAAAAAGAAAAATGTAGGGGGGAAAGGGCAGGGGAGGTAGGGGAAGGGAAGGGAAGGGGGGGTGGGGGGGTAGGGAACGGGGTAGGCAGCACGGCTCAGAGCAGGCTTGGCGCATGCAAGGCGCACAATTATGTACCCCCTTGTGCGCACCGATACCGAATTTTATAACAGCGTGTGCCTGCGTGTCAATTTTATTTATTTAGAAAGCAACAAAAACAAGATAAGACCAGTGATGATTAGTAGTAAGGAAATCTTTTTTTAGAATATAATATTGTGAAAACCCTTGCCTGACTCAGGCCGAGTTTCGCCCTATTGGCGGGCTGCATCAGGGGCTGAAAATTGACAATATATAAAAACAATATTTAATAAATATCCATAAAAATATAAAAAAATATATATTAAAATGATAATAGATACACAAATATGGTAAAACAGTTCAATAAATTTCCAAACACATACAGGAGCAAGGATTGCACTTAGCAACTATAATTCGACACATATAAGTGCAAAAATAGTCTTTTCTGGCCACAACTTTCATATAATATTTTATTCTTCAATACGGCAACTCCTTCATAGTAATCGCAAATTTATACAGCAGTACCCAGACATGGACTGTGTTTCCCCCGTCTGGCTGCTTCGGGAGGGGGGGGGGGGGCAATTTTTTACAACAAGATCATCTGTAAGAACACAAATACATAAACATTGACCAGAATATTGTTGGGCAACCAGGCATGACAATATCATGTTATAAAACAAGAAGAGAAAACATACCTCTGTCAATAAATCTCAATTCTTGATACAGGAGCGCCTTCGCTATATAACACTGACAGCCATTTAAACCCTCAATTGTGGCGCCAAAAAGTGCCCATGAGGCTGATGGGAATTTTTCAACCAATCACAGTTGAGGAGGACCATGACGTATGAGATATCAAAGAAAGTGGTGCCACTCAAATTCAGCATTCAACCCAGCTGGAGTGACGGTGTCAAGGGTATATATCCACTTTTGTTCCCTTCTAACCAAGGTGGTCGCAAGATCCCCTCCCCTCATCGTGGGTTTAACAACATCAATTATCATAAATCGTATATCTGACACTGTATGTGAAAACTGCATCCAATGGGAAACCAAAGGAGCCTTCTCCTTACCTGTCTTTATAGAAGATTTATGTTCAATAATGCAGGTTTTAATTTTTCGGGAAGTCTTCCCCACATATAGTTTTTCACATGGGCAGCTAATTATATATACAACCCCCTGAGAATTGCAATCTGTGTCATTATACAATTGATAAACTTTCTTAGAGAAGGGGTGTGCAAATTCAGTTACAGTAAAAGTATGGTTACACACTATACAATGTCCACATGGTTTATCCATTCCCGTACTTGACCTAAACTCCACGTCTGAGTACGTTGAATGTACTAGAGTGTCTCGTATGTTCTTGCCTCTATGATAAGTAAACCTAAGGTCACTAGGGAAAAATTGTTCCAGTGATAAAGCTAACCAGTGTTTTCTAATAATGTGCGAAACAGATTTGCTGACAGTTGAGAAAGGAAAAATACAATTCACTTGGGGGCTAGTATTCCTGTTTTGCTGTAAGAATAATAAATCCCTATTGATATTCAGAGCTTGTTTGAAGGCTTTCCTTAAAATTGGGCCAGGGTACCCTCTCTGTTGAAACTGCATCTGCTTAGCTTGAATCATATATTCCTGTTTCGTAGTGCAGAGCCGTCTAAGTCCTGTAGGAATGTTGTTTTTAAGACTTCGCAGATGAAAACTATTATAAGCTAACAGTGTGCTCCGGTCAGTAGCCTTCTGATAGATGTTTGAAAACTCTTGTCTTTATACGTAATTCGGACATCTAGAAACGAGACTTGATTGGGGTGAATGACGTAATTAAACTGCAGGTTAGAATTACATTGATTCAACCACTTCATGAAATTGTGAAACTGAATCTCTGTCCCTTCCCAAATCACCAAAATATTGTCAATATACCTTAGCCACCGATATATGGAGGATTGCCACTCCGATGTGTAGATATACTGCTCTTCAAAGTCCACTACATATAAACATGCCAGGCTTGGGGCCATGACATAACATTCAGCACTGGGGGCTTTCCTTGGACCCTCAGATACCTCCAAACCCCATTGCTAGCAAAACCATGGTGGCATAACCACTCTGTCACCACCACTGCATGCAGAAAAATCAGTGGCAGTGACAGTGGCAGCAGCACTGAAGTTTTGCTGCTCGCTCCGTCCCCCTCCTGCACCAAAACAGCCTGTGAACAGGTCCTCTGGCTCAGAAGCTCTACATTGCTCTCATGGCAGCCCAGCAATGCAACCCGAAGCTGTCTCTGGCCCTTGCTAGCACCATGGGAGGCAGACTGTAGTCCCCCATGTTTGCCAACATTGCGCTGCCCAGGGACTTCAATCACAGGGGGTCTCCTTTCCAGACCTGAACCAAACAGGTCAACACTGCCTCCAAATCAGATTTCTCCCCAAAACATGGAGTAGCAGCATAAGAACATAAGAACATAAGAAAATGCCATTCTGGGTCAGACCAAGGGTCCATCAAGCCCAGCATCCTGTTTCCAACAGTGGCCAATCCAGGCCATAAGAACCTGGCAAGTACCCAAAAACTAAGTCTATTCCATGTAACCATTGCTAATGGCAGTGGCTATTCTCTAAGTGAACTTAATAGCAGGTAATGGACTTCTCCTCCAAGAACTTATCCAATCCTTTTTTAAACACAGCTATACTAACTGCACGAACCACATTCTCTGGCAACAAATTCCAGAGTTTAATTGTGCGTTGAGTAAAAAAGAACTTTCTCCGATTAGTTTTAAATGTGCCCCATGCTAACTTCATGGAGTGTCCCCTAGTCTTTCTACTATCCGAAAGAGTAAATAACCGATTCACATCTACCCGTTCTAGACCTCTCATGATTTTAAACACCTATATCATATCCCCTCTCAGTCGTCTCTTCTCCAAGCTGAAAAGTCCTAACCTCTTTAGTCTTTCCTCATAGGGGAGTTGTTCCATTCCCCTTATCATTTTGGTAGCCCTTCTCTGTACCTTCTCCATCGCAATTATATCTTTTTTGAGATGCGGCGACCAGAATTGTACACAGTATTCAAGGTGCGGTCTCACCATGGAGCGATACAGAGGCATTATGACATTTTCCGTTTTATTCATCATTCCTTTTCTAATAATTCCCAACATTCTGTTTGCTTTTTTGACTGCCGCAGCACACTGAACTGACGATTTCAATGTGTTATCCACTATGACACCTAGATCTCTTTCTTGGGTTGTAGCACCTAAAATGGAACCCAACATCGTGTAATTATAGCATGGGTTATTTTTCCCTATATGCATCACCTTGCACTTATCCACATTAAATTTCATCTGCCATTTGGATGCCCAATTTTCCAGTCTCACAAGGTCTTCCTGCAATTTATCACAATCTGCTTGTGATTTAACTACTCTGAACAATTTTGTGTCATCTGCAAATTTGATTATCTCACTCGTCGTATTTATTTCCAGATCATTTATAAATATATTGAACAGTAAGGGTTCCAATACAGATCCCTGAGGCACTCCACTGTCCACTCCCTTCCACTGAGAAAATTGCCCATTTAATCCTACTCTCTGTTTCCTGTCTTTTAGCCAGTTTGCAACCCACGAAAGGACATCGCCACCTATCCCATGACTTTTTACTTTTCCTAGAAGCCTCTCATGAGGAACTTTGTCAAACGCCTTCTGAAAATCCAAGTATACTATATCTACTGGTTCACCTTTATCCACATGTTTATTAACTCCTTCAAAAAAGTGAAGCAGATTTGTGAGGCAAGACTTGCCCTGGGTAAAGCCATGCTGACTTTGTTCCATTAAACCATGTCTTTCTATATGTTCTGTGATTTTGATGTTTAGAACACTTTCCACTATTTTTCCTGGCACTGAAGTCAGGCTAACCGGTCTGTAGTTTCCCGGATCGCCCCTGGAGCCCTTTTTAAATATTGGGGTTACATTTGCTATCCTCCAGTCTTCAGGTACAATGGATGATTTTAATGATAAGTTACAAATTTTTACTAATAGGTCTGAAATTTCATTTTTTAGTTCCTTCAGAACTCTGGGGTGTATACCATCCGGTCCAGGTGATTTACTACTCTTCAGTTTGTCAATCAGGCCTACCACATCTTCTAGGTTCACCGTGATTTGATTCAGTCCATCTGAATCATTACGCATGAAAACCTTCTCCATTACGGGTACCTCCCCAACATCCTCTTCAGTAAACACCGAAGCAAAGAAATCATTTAATCTTTCCGCAATGGCCTTATCTTCTCTAAGTGCCCCTTTAACCCCTCGATCATCTAACGGTCCAACTGACTCCCTCACAGGCTTTCTGCTTCGGATATATTTAAAAAAGTTTTTACTGTGAGTTTTTGCCTCTACAGCCAACTTCTTTTCAAATTCTCTCTTAGCCTGTCTTATCAATGTCTTACATTTAACTTGCCAATGTTTATGCTTTATCCTATTTTCTTCTGTTGGATCCTTCTTCCAATTTTTGAATGAAGATCTTTTGGCTAAAATAGCTTCTTTCACCTCCCCTTTTAACCATGCCGGTAATCGTTTTGCCTTCTTTCCACCTTTCTTAATGTGTGGAATACATCTGGACTGTGCTTCTAGAATGGTATTTTTTAACAATGACCACGCCTCTTGGACATTTTTTACTTTTGTAGCTGCTCCTTTCAGTTTTTTTCTAACAATTTTTCTCATTTTATCAAAGTTTCCCTTTTGAAAGTTTAGCACGAGAGCCTTAGATTTGCACACTGTTCCTTTTCCAGTCATTAAATCAAATTTGATCATATTATGATCACTATTGCCAAGCGGCCCCACCACCGTTACCTCTCTCACTAAGTCCTGTGCTCCACTGAGAATTAGATCTAAAATTGCTCCCTCTCTTGTCGGTTCCTGAACCAATTGCTCCATAAAGCTATCATTTATTCCATCCAGGAACGTTATCTCTCTAGCGTGACCTGATGATACATTTACCCAGTCTATATTGGGGTAATTGAAGTCTCCCATTATTACTGCACTACCAATTTGGTTAGCTTCCCGAATTTCTCTTAGCATTTCACTGTCCATCTCACCATCTTGACCAGGTGGACGGTAGTATACCCCTATCACTGTAGTCTTCCCTGATACACAAGGGATTTCTACCCATAAAGATTCAATTTTGTATTTAGTCTTATGCAGGATGTTTATCCTGTTGGACTCTATGCCATCCCGGACATAAAGCGCCACACCTCCTCCCGACTGCTCCTCTCTGTCATTGCGATATAATTTGTACCCTGGTATAGCACTGTCCCATTGGTTATCCTCTTTCCACCATGTCTCTGAGATGCCAATTAAGTCTATGTCATCATTTACTGCTATACATTCTAATTCTCCCATCTTACTTCTTAGACTTCTGGCATTAGCATACAAACATTTCAAAGTTTGTTTTTTGTTTGTATTTTTATTCTGCTTTTTAATTGATAGGGATAAGTTAGAATTTTTTAGCTCAGGTGAGTTTTTAGTTACAGGCACTTGGACTACTTTTCTAATTATTGGAACCTCACTGTCGGGATGCCCTAATTCTAATGCATCATTAGTATCCTTTAAAGATACATCTCTCCGAACCATGCGCTGCTGAGCGACTGTCGGCTACCTCGTTTTCTCAGACTACAGTCTTTTGTTTTCTTATTTTTAAAAGAAAACTTGGAACTGGCAGCACCAAACTCTCCAGCCACCGAGCCGGATAAATGTAGTATTTTAAATTAATTTCTAATTTTAACAGGACTTTCAATCCCTTTTATTATTCCTGTACCCTATCAATTACCTTGAAATGTTTCGCTAAATTATGACCAAAATATTTCAGATTTATAAGGGATTATGGGTCCTCATTTCAGCTCTTTATATATCAAAATAATTGAAAAGAAATGTATTTTTATATTTAAAGTATGATATTCTCTGTTCTTTTGACTGTTTTGGTTGTTTTTTTTTAACCCATGGAGTCTTTGTAAACATGCTTTCGTGCATAAATGATATGTTTTGCATCATGTAGTCTGCTACTTCATTATTTACAATTTGAGCTTCTACATTCACAAATGTTGCACCTATATTGCATTTTTTTCATCCTGCTATTTTGTTTCAAGGTTTTAATCTTCCTGAAAGCTCCCATATCTGTGTTCTGTGACATGCCTAACATGTTTTGGGGGTCATTTTTAAAGACTTATATATGACCTAAAGGCCATATATACTACATGCATATATGGCCTTTAGGTAGGCTAGCTACATTTTCATGAAGGCAGCAATAGAAGCTTATTGCCAATGTCTCACGCAAATGTGTGCATATGTTATCAAACCTGTGAGCAGATTTTTACACCTGCTATCTAACCCACAGAATATAAACCTCATTTGTCTTTTGGGACCTGGTGGTTGGATTCGTGGTTAGCGCTGGATGTTGTAGCAAGAAGTTTGCTGTGGAATAATTGAGTGTACGTAATTATCTCCTTGCCTGATCTTTCTTTAATTTCTTTTGTGTTTGTCAGCTGTGTGCCTTCTCTGTGTGCCAGGTTGTCTGCTTATTCTGTTTGTATGTGTGTGCCTGTGTGACTGCTACTTGTGAATTTGTATATGTCTATTGCTTGAGTCTGGTGATTTGTTTGGGAGGAGGTCCTGGATGTACTGGTGATGACTGTGGATATATTTTGCTGGGTGCGCATGTACTGGTTGTGGGTATTAGGGCTGCTATGAGTGCAGTCATCTGCATCAGCAGAGGGAGAGGCAACAAGGAAGGAGAAGGTAACTCATAGAGAGGATATATATATATATCCCAGGATCCTGGTTTTGGACTTATCAGAGGAGCAGGTGATATGCAGGTTTAGGTTCAAAAGGAAGCCATTCTCTAGTGCCAGCAGTTGTAGAGGGAGCCGCAGTCTTAAACTAAGAGAGGTAATGACTTGCCAGTAGGAACATGTAGAAGCAAAATGTTCATTTTAGGTCCTTAATTCATTTCATAGATCGTCTCCATTTGTTTGGTTCATTTCAAACAAAAAATAGTTTATTTGTTTTATTCATTCACTTGTTTATCATTAAAGTCAATCAGAAAACACTATAACCTATTGTGGGTTACAAAATTGGCAGATATAGTAGATTACTTTTTTGGTTGAGGGTGGTGGTGGCAACCAAGCTCTACTCAAACTCCGTCCATGTTCCCACTTCCAATTTTGTTACTTAGCATTTACAATTAATGTTATTCTAACTTACATACATTCTTTGCATAGCTCAAAGAGTATAATTATTCATTCTCAGACCAATTAAATGATTGATGCTAGAAAAACAGACATAGTGGTAAAGGAGAAAATGACAAAAATAGAACAAGCCAAGCTACGATAGATCCCTACTCAGAACCTAAATGCTAGCAGAATACCTCACATCGGTCACACTTGCAGAACACAGACACACCATCGTCACATACAGAATAAGGAGACCATAAACAATAAATAGAAAGGTGTAGACAAAAAACTGAACTGGAAACTGCAACAAGCCAGACTCTATAGGCAGTGCAACAATGGAGAAACAGAAACATCATCATTCCTCATAAAACATATAAAACATCGGTCATACTAGTAAAAACATACTAAGAAAAATATTTCAAAACAGCTTGAAATTAGAACATTCAATAATTCGACTCATGTAAAAAATTCTCTAAAATCAATGAAATAGTTTAAAAGAGCAGATACATCAAATAACACACAACAAGTAAAAATAATAATGATAAAACACATTTGCTGCTCTCCATACCTGGGAACTTATGATTTCCAGTCACTTTGAGATTGCCAAGGATTAGTTGGGGGAGAAAACAGGTGCAAAAATATACTCTGTCTCTCTCTCATATATTTTCTCATATATATATGATCACACACATACTCTCCTTCCCTTCCAGAATGCACAAGATGTGGAAGCCTCCATCTTCAGCCCACCAAAAATTATCAGCTGTCATATAGTCCCCCACCTCAGCCCCACGACACCCTCTGACAACTCCATAACCTATAAAAAACATCATTGGTGGCCAGCAGGAGGGCTTGGGATGCTCCTAACCCTTTGCCCGATTGTGCCATTTTCCAAAATGCTGCCGAGTGCCGACTGGCCTTTGTCTCTACCATATGGAAAATAGCACCATGTGGTGGGGTAAAGGCCAGTCAGCACTATTTTGGTAAAATGGGGGCACCTTGGACCATCCTGCTGGCCACCAATGATTTTTTAACAGGTACGGGTTTGGAGGGAATCGGAGAGTTATGGTGGAGGTTTTCATGACAGCTGATAATTTTTGGGGGGTTGGGGGACCCTACCAGCTTATTCTTACTATAGAAAAGGGGAGTCAGGGGTAGGGAGCTTCTGTTGTGGGCAGGGGGACTAGAGGACACAGAGTTCATGGATTGGGGAAGGTTTTGGACAGGATGCTGGATTTTTGACGAATGACGACCTTGTTGTATTTATACCTTTTCTTTTTGTAGATCTGCCTCAAATGGAGGCCCCTGGTGACTTTTTTTTTTTAAACTTTTTGGGGGAAAACATGTTGGACCACATGGCCCTTTAAAATAATGGTGGCCCTGTGCATTGGGGCTACCATCACACATTTTTATGGCCCCTGTTGAGATAGTTTGTCTCACGAACTTTTTCCATGAGACAAAAGGATGGGGGTGATTCTGCTACAACATTTTGTCATGCAGGGGCCAAATATCGTGGGACAGTCCCCTGCAATACTGGGCCCCTTCTGTGATGATATATTGCAGATTAGTGAATCTAGCTCTTAGCTGGATAAATATAATTTTAAGATTTATCCGACTTACTCGCTATCTTTCATAGCTGGATAAATCCAAAAAGTGCTCCTTAGCTGGATAAGATGGAACTTGTCCAGATAAGTGCTGCCACTTATCCAGATATGTACAAATTTGTCTATCAAAGAAATGGCAAAGGTATTACTTAGCCAGATAAATCAGAATTTAGCTGGATAAGGATGTGCAATTGATATAACCATTTTAATGTAAAACTTAAAATGGATATGTGAGTAGATTTTACACACATTTAGCTTCCCTGGATTTTGCATGAGTAAGTCAAGGGATTTTCTGACATGTGCATAGCAATGAACTAACCAGCTTTACCAACTATTCTACCGGTTCGCACAGTCGATCTATAGCTCATGAATCTAAAGTCTCCCCATTTCATCCCTACCCCTCACCCAGTCCCATTTCCACTTTTAAGATATTTATGATCTCTTATTCCAGATATTGAGAAGGAATAAATATTTGCAAGTAAAGTGTCAAATTTGCTAGTGCAAATTGCTTCAACATTAGGTAACTTAAGTCGTGTAAACGTTGAACCTTCCCTGGAAAGTCCCTGGCTCACCACTTTTTTTTGCACGCACAAATTTACTCGTGGAACCTGATTTACGCGTCTATGTTGAGAATTCTAAAATAGCTAATATTCGCGTCTATGCTATTTTAAATGCGCACGTGCTATATTTTAACTCCTGCAACTTTTGAAAATTCAACTTTAAGGCTTCAAAAGGGCCCCAACTACGGCATGAACTCTTAAAGGCAGCACGAGAAGCAAAGTGACACTAAGAATGGCATCAACATCCCGAGGCACCAAAAGGGTGAATGAAGCAGAAAAAGCGGTAGGAAAAATCCCAAGGGACCGATAAATGGACAATGCAGCAGAAAGGGTAGCGCCAATTCTTTAAGATGCTGTGAGAGGTGCAAAGCAGCCCCCTCACAGTGGCAAGAACACCTCAAGGTGTATATTCTGGGGTATGACAGTAAGGCAGAGTAACAGCAAGACCCTCATGGCACAAAATCTGGGTTTGTCCGCAAGCCTCCGAAGGCAGTGTTTCCCAGCTTTATCAAGCTCAAGGCACACCTACAGTTCATTAACAAAAATCTCCCACCTGTCCTTTTTAATTTCCCCTGAAATGAAAAAAAAAACAAATGCAACATGATCTGACCAAGGAACCCTCACCAAGTTCCTGATGGTCAACAAATTTAAACAGCAGAAGTGATCTGAGCCAGTAACCCCGCCATGTGTGCCTCTCACCAACAGTAAGGATCTAAAAATCTTGAACTCTTGCACAAGTTTCATTTTCAAAACGGAGATTAAAATCGCCCACCAGTATCAACTGAGGGAACTGAATAGTCAAAGTTATAAATCTTCAAAGGACTGAACATCCAATGCTGGGTGGTTGATAAAAACACCAAAATATCCACTGTCACTCTCAGATCCAAAGTTTAACAACAAACTTTCACACCCCCTTTGGCAGATAATAGGACCAGTAACCTTCGAAATTGGCACTGAAAAATAATTACAAGTGCATACTTTGGTAAAATAAATGAACAATTCGGGGTGAATTTTAAAAGACTTGCTCGTGTTAATAGGCCCATATATGTGAGCATCTGGACCGCGCGCAAGCGACTCGTATTTTAAAATGGCCCAATTTTGCATGTATAGGCGTGTGCACAAGCAACCAAATGCATGCAGAAAAGAGGCAGTCAGGGCTTGTCAAGGGCATTACAGGGTGGGTCCAACATTTACACGTATAAAATCTATCGGCCGCAGCGTGCAGCGAGCTGTTAGCCTTGCGTATTAACTCCTTCTCTTGATAAATTGTAAGTCTGAAGAAAATTTGTTTTAGACCAAATACCACTAGGTGAGGGATCTTGGAAAACAGGGGGCGTGCAGGCTGAGGAGCCAGAGGGTTCTGGGTGATGTGGAGGTAGGCTGGGCAAACGAGTGGAGTCATTGGTCAAACTGGCTACTTTCTTCACGTGTGCATGTTTTAAAATCCGCTTACCTGCACTGACAAATTCTTAAGGAAGATAACGTGATTTATATTTGCTTGTGCAGCTGCTTAAAATTAGGAGCACACATCCATGTGCCTGGAGTGTTTTAAAAAGTATGCACGTCATTGCATGGATGATTTAACATCCCAGTGTACGAGCGCTTGTTTTAAAGCTACTGTCCCTGTATGCAGTACATCTCCAACTGGATGTTTCATAAATGTATGCACAGATATTCCTGACTTATGCTTGTGTATTCCATAGTGTTCTCCAATGTGCTTTACAGTAATTTTATCACATTTTTCTATAGATTTCATGGTGTATTTAGCCTTACTTTAACATTAACAGTTTTATGCGTTTTAAATCTACCACCTGTAATTTTATATTATTATATTATATTAGTGCAGATAACATTTCTTTATAAGCATTTGGATGTTTGCAGCAGAATGTTTGGGATACTAATAGCTGCCAGAGTCAGGGATGTTATAATGGGCTTCATAGCGTTCTATTTTACTATTTGCATACTGAACTCTGTACTTGTGTGAAGCACTTGCAGGTTATTAGTGTTGTAGTGGGCACCTGACCATTTGCGGGGACCTCAGTGCCATCTTATGTCCTCACACTTCCCTGGAAATAGAAATCATATGCACAGAAGTTCATGCATCACTTTTGCATACATAAAATGTGAGTGCATACTTGTGCACATAGGCCTATAAGATAGGGGGTGGAGATAGGCGTATTTTATAAAATACAGCTTTAACTTTAACTAGACTTCTTTATGTGTGCGATATGTGCCGACTTAGGAACATTACTGAAAGTTACCCTTTTAAAATCAAGGTCAGTGCTGATGAGAAATGGATGTAGCAGAGTTAGAAGAACTGGTATTCATAATGGTACATTTTAATCAAATAGCACAAAAAGCCACACAGAAGATATGACTAATGGTGAATGCTTCGCTGCATTCTCCTCTGCAGAATACTGTAATGAGTGCACCAATCATTTTTCATGTCAGATGAGACAAATGTGTGAAATAATCTGCAACTCAGAGAAGAAATGGAATTGTTTGGGATTAGTTTAATACCACGAAAAGAAAAAAAACATGGTAAAGCAAACGAATAAAAAGGTGAAGTATTTGCAAGTTTACTGTCTGGTCAGCTTGCAAGATTGTACAGCATAGTGTGGGTTTTATCTTAGCTAAATTGTCCATTGCTCCCCCCTTGAGCTCCACATGGAAAGCACAACTTGTAACATTTAACAGCTTTGCTTTTTATGAAAAAAAAATGCAAACTATATAAATGAAAGCGGAATAAGTTTTGTGTGGAAATTGCATTTATTCTGCCTTGACATTTTGGCTTCATTTAAGGATCTTTGGCAGAAAATTGATGGTTCCCCTGGAAACACAGCAGCAACCAGATTCAGCAAGTGCTGCTGGGAAGTCACATGAAAAGATCAACTGAAAACAAAAAAAAAAAAAAATCAGCACATGTGAAGGAAAGAGCCACATAAAGAAAAATAGTAAAAGTGATCAGACTATGGAGAAAAAAAAAAATAAGTGCAATGGAATGGATAGGTTAGAAAGAGTCTTTAAAGAGCTAACAACTTCAGCCAGTAAAAACGTTGGGTGTAATGCTCTCAACTCCCGTGTCCTTGTGCATGTTTATTGTGAAAAAAAATCAAATGTATCAGTAAGGGATTTTATCCAGTAAGCTGGGTAGACACAAGCTGTATTGTATTGAGCAGCCTTATGTGAACAACCCAAAGATTGACTTCTATTGCAAGAACCCTGCTTCAAAAGTAAGTAAGTAAATAAATAAATAAAAAAGATGGGTACAATTGAGAAAAAAAAACAATCCAAACCATTGTCAGTCGACAGAGTTTCAGAAGACAGTAATCCAAAAGTAATTTGGTCAGGGTAGATTGCAGGAAATTTGATCAGGATAGATTGCAGGAAATTTGATCCATGCATCACCACTGTGAATCAGATAATTTCCAGTTCCAGTTCGCAGTGAAATACAATGGAAATGACTCATGCTGGTTGTTTGTGATATTTCAGCCTTTTGTCAGCAATCCCGAGCATGATTGTCGTGATCTCGCTTGCCATTTCAGAGCAGATCTTGCTCAAAGGTAGTGGATCAAAGGTAAGAGACAGCCGGAAGGTGAGGAAAGGGCGTAAAACTAACACCAAAATTCAGAAAGATAGAGCAGGGATAACTTCTCTGGCTAGGCAGATGTGTTATCAGGGGTTTTCAGCAGGATAAACATCTCACTGAATGCACACGAATAAAGTTATCCAGCTTTCTTTGGCTGGAAAACTCTAAAGCTTAATGATGTGTGTGAATATAAGAAAGGGACCTTCGTTTTCAGTTTCTATTTTATTTTACCAGGGAATTTCAGTGTTAAAGCAAAAAAAAAAAAAAAAAAAAAATCTGTGTAAAAATGTCCTTTCTACTGATTTTTGTCCTGTATACTAGAACAAAGTCATTTTTCCACTGATTTTTTTTTTATTACTAAATTGCAATTCCCAGGTAAAATAAAAAAAAAAAAATGGAAAATGAGGCTCTCTCTGCATATAACTGATTAGGTTCAAAGTTATCTGGGTATGTGAGTCCTGATAATGTTACCTTAAGCGGCTTTATTCAAATGATATTGTCAGTTAAATGCCGAAAAAAATAAATTAAAGCAAGAAATTTACAGGCCTGCAGGCTTGATCCTGCAGTCCCCTACCCCACAAAGTTCGTTCAAATAACTGCAGGCTAGCACCTGATCCCCCGCTCCGCTAACCCACCAAATTTGAAAAAAGAAATAGTGGCTCTAGCACCTTGAGATACACCCCTCTCTTTCCAATATTTTTGGAGAAATCATCAAATGCCGCCCTGCCCTTCACCCCACCTTCCCTACTCACCCGCAATCTCTATCAAGCCCCCCCCCCCCAAAGACCAAACGATCCTCCCCTAAATCCCAGCCAGGAGAACAGCAGTTTCTTACCTGCTACCTGACAACAATGCTATAAAAGGCGAATTTTAAAAGCCCCGCACACGTCACAGCTAGGAGATATGCGACTACGTCAGGCCGGCGTGCACAGAGCAGATTTTAAAAGATGCCCGTGTGTACGTGTGTATCTCCCACTGCATGCACAATGTTTCTCCCCAAAAGGGGTTGGCGGCATGGGCATTGATTGGGTAGGCCTGGGCATTCCCGAATTTCACATTGAAACCAGTGTGTAAATACTTATGCACACAAGAGCGCGCCGGGGGTCCCCTGTCATGCAACTTCCCTTCTGCTATGGATGGCATGTAAGTCATAAAAACACAAATAATTACACAGACCAATGGAGTTTTAAGGGGCGAGGCTAACAGGAGAGCTATTAAAGATGGGGGTTTGGAAGTCCTATCCCTTCCCTCGGCAAACTGGGAACAAACTGGGGAAAACGGGCAATTATGTTGGCGCACGTGTCTATTAAAAATCTCCCCACTTGTGCGGTAAAGATGGCATTTGCTCGCATAGGTGGGTGCCACCTTAAAATTGCGTGCACATGTGAACGCGTTGAGCCTGTTTTATAACATGCGTGCAAAAAATGCTTGTATGTTATAAAATAGCCGCATCCCTAGACGCAAGTCAGCAAATGCTCGTACATGTGCGCCCGCACGCCTATTTAAAAGCTATGGTGCAGGGAAGAGGGATTCAGTTTTGTAAGGAATTGGACAACCTTTTGACCTCATGAGGTTACACAGAATTGAGCCTGTGTGTTCTTCTTGGCTGCTGTAGGAGAGCACGGCTGTTGTCAGGATAAGGTCTGATGCATATTTTCGTTGTTTCGGGGGGGGGGGGGGGGGAGAGAACTTGAATATAACAAGTTCTTCTGCTTGCACTAGTTTCCAGAACTGTTGAAACCCTGCATCTTCAGCTCTTCAAGTTACATAAAATTAAGTTACAAGTGAAAATTAGTTTAAACTGAGCTTCAAGACAGGGTTCTCCACTGCATCTTCTCTACTACTGTGTTGCTGGTATGTTTAATTTGTTCTTATAAAAGAAATCAAAACCCGTTATATGGGTATGACGAACTGAGACTCAAGGCAAATGTAGACAGCCATCTGTGCTGCAAAAAAAAACCAGGGTTAATTCTTTCCTACTCTTATTAGTCTGCATTTTCTTTTAAAATAGTGTTTAAAGTCAATGTGGTTGATATTCAAAGAGTGTTATCCAGACAACTTTTGAGTTTATTTTTTTTATTCCATTTATGGATTATCTTACTCCTAGGATTTTCGGCTGTCATGGTACATGATGGCACCAACAACATAGGAAAATGTGGAAGGGAGGTTCTGGAAGCCAAATTTAGGCTCTTAGGTAGAAAACTAAAATCCAGAACCTCCAGGGTAGCATTCTCTGAAATGCTCCCTGTTCCACGCGCAGGTCACCAGAGGCAGGCAGAGCTCCAGAGTCTCAGTGTATGGATGAGATGATGGGGCAGGGAAGAGGGATTCAGTTTTCTAAGGAACTGGACAAACTTTTGAGGAAGGAAGAGACTTTTCTGAAAGGACAGGATCCACCTTAAACAGAATGGAACAAGGTTGCAAGCGCTAACTTTTAAAAAGGAAATAGAGCAGCTTTTAAACTAGAACAAGGGGGAAAGCCAACAATCACTCAGCAGTGCGTGGTTTGGAGAAATGTATCCTTGAAGGATACTAATGAAACAGGAGATTTAGGGCTCCCCGAAAGTTTCAAACAAAAGCAACAGTAGCCATTGTACCTATAAGTAAAGAATCACCTGAGCTAAAAAATTTCAAATTATTCATATCAGCTGAAAAACAGGCTGTTAATACAAACAAAAAACACACTTTGAAATGTCTGTATGCCAATGCCAGAAGTCTAAGAAGTAAGATGGGAGAGTTAGTGTATAACAGTAAATGATGAGATTGACATAATTGGCATCTCAGAGACCTGGTGGAAGGAGGATAACCAATGGGACAGTGCTATATCAGGGTACAAATTATACTGCAATGATAAGGAGGATCAACTTGTTGGGGTTGTGGCACTTTATTTTCAGGAGGGTATAGAGTCCAACAGGATAAAGATCATACAAGAGACTACAAGCACAGTAGAATCTATATTGGTAGAAATCCCATGTGTGTTGGGTAAGAGTATAGTGATAGGAGTATACTACCATCCACCTGGACAAAATGGTCAGACAGATGATGAAATGCTAAGAGAAATCAGGGAAGCTAACCAATTTGGCAGTGCAATAATAATGGGAGATTTCAATTACCCCAATATTGACCGGGAAAATATAACATCAGGACGTGTTAGAGATATAAAATTCCTGATTGCAATAAATGTCTGACTGCTTCATGGAGCAATTGGTTCAGGAACCAAATAGAGAGGGAGCTATTTTAGATTTAATTCTTAGTGCAATGCAGGATTTGATGAGAGAGGTAGCGTTGGTGGGGCCACTTTGGCAATAGTGATCATAACATGATCAAATTTAAACTGGAAGGGGAACAATAAGTAAATCTACTGCTCTAACACTAAATTGACTCCACGGGGCACACACATTCCCATTCCATTTTCTTATGTTTTAAATGGTTCAACATTCTAAGGAACAAGTGGAGGATTGGGGGTTACAATTAGATGTAGTCTTTTCTGTAAATTTGGCTATTGATGAAGGTCAGTCATGTCTTTAAAAGTAAAATGGAGGATTTGGAAAATATTTGGAAGCCGATATACTAAATTGTGGGATTTCCCTTGAGTTAGTGGCATCTTTGTGTGAAAGTCTGCTAACTTTGCAAATAAAGGGGTAGATTTTAAAAGCGTTACGCGCATACATCCCAGGGATTTACGTGCCTGACCGACCTTACGCGCGCCGGGCCACGTTTCAAAGGCCCGGTCACGCGTGTAAGTCCCTGGGCTTCGGGAAAGGGGTGGGGAAGGGAAGGGGCATCTAGTCCGGGGGCAGGGCGTGGCGGGGCTAGAGGCCCCTGGCACAGCAGCCACTTGCCACTGAGCCGGGGGATCGCATGCCGGCAGGTTGCTCCAAGGCAGGCGCAAAAGGTAAAATAAAGATTTGGGGGGCGGGGGGGCTAGGTTAGGACTAGGGGGCGTGTAGATAAGGGGAAGGGAGGTTAGTGTAGGGGGTTGGGAAGTTCCCTCTCAGTCCTTGCCGAAATTGGAGCGGACTGGGAGGGAACTGAGGAAGGCCATGGGCATTGGCGCGCGCAGGATGCACAAGAGTTAACTCCCTTGTGCGCGCTGACCCCCGATTTTATAATATACGCGCACCTGCGCACGCATGTTATAAAATCGGGCGTCCATGTATGCACACTGGGTAGCGTGTGCGCACCTCTGAAAATCTACCCCAAAGTGGCTTGCAAACCTTTACGCTAAAATTTGCTTCCAGGATGACCAGAAAACGGGGGTGTAGTTATTTTTGTGCAAAAAACCTGCATGTAAAGACATTTTTTCATGTTGGCATTTCACAGGGGTTTCATGTATACATGCATAAGTAGCATGTACTCGCGTATGATAATTTATAAATATTGAAAGTTTGTGCATGTTTTCCATTTGATGTGTACAATTTGCTGGTGAAAAAAAGGGGTGAGCTGAGGTTTCCAGAGCATATATGCATATATCTATTTTGTAAGAGATATATGCATATACATTACTGAACTTATTCTTACACTTTTACACCTAAGTGACTCGAGTAAGTGAAATTGGACATCTGTCGTCCGCAGATTTGGGTGGGAGGCCTGGGTGAACCGGTGGAGGTTCATGTTGAAGTGTTAGAGGGTCTGGGTGAACTGGTGACGATATTGGCAAACTAGTGGTTTCAAGTATATGCACAATTAAGTATTTTAAATTGATTATACATTGTACATAGTAGCTCTCTCGCCACATAAATTGAGGTTATTACATGTACATGTTCCGTTTGTATGCACCTAAAGTATTCATGCATATGTTCATAAGATAGCGAAAGATGTGTTTTCTTTCTTTGGAAATATTTGTAACGCATACTTTCAGAGCAGAACGACATGGTATTTTATAAACTGTGCAGCTCCCACCTGCACAGCTTATAAAATACTATTATTAGTCTCTCTGCATGTCCACTTATGTAAGTATATGCTATACTGCGGCTAGGTCTGAAAGTTAGTCTCCTTAAGTCAGACCAGACAAGGTACTCTACATATTTAAAAAAAAACTTGCATAGAATAGAGACATTTAAAAAAAAAAAAAAAAAGAGAAGGGTATCAGACCCAATCCTTCAGCAAAGTATCAATAGCAATCATTTGCCTTTTTACAAATCTAGCATCCAGGTGAATTGTTTCTTTTATATAAAATTGTTATTTGCATCACTGAAATATGTTCAGAAATGAAAAGGAAGGTGGATGAAGGAGATGAAAGTTGTGCTTCCCTGAAGTTCAAAGGCAGGCACTCAATGGTCCCACCACTATCTATATACAGGATTATTCTCTACTCCATATTACACTATGGCGTGGATACGTCTCAGTTCCAAACCAGCCCTCCTCTTCTCTTGCTGCGATAGTGGCCAATATCCCGTAGCACAGGGAGTTTTTCTTCCTCACTCACACGGTTATCTGATGCGATCGTAATACTGTCTCTTGGCAGACATGCTAGAAATATATGCATAATTGGCATAACTGACATTTGTGAATAATTATAGACTGAATATATTAGACCAGATACTGATGATATGCTGCATTCCTGACTGACTGTTATAGCTGACTTTACCCATTATAATAATGCCGTTCTGGCAGTGAAACTATATTTGTACAACAATGATTCTGGGAGTTGGCAAAACGTGCACTGGCAATAACAGCATCAGCAAGAGAGATCTGTGGGGAAAGGTTTTTAGTGTCAAGTGAGCAAAAATTAATGAGCTATTCCTCAAGGTTTGTGGTTGAGCATGCTAATATCCTTCCGACTTCTACCAAAAGCTGCTTCCCCACAGTTGTACAACTATGGCAACGGGATAACCCCATTACCAAAATCATCCTTAACATTAATGTCCTCATTAAATAAACCACAATCTCTTTCTAACACAGGAAACATTTATGAAGGAGAACGTCCCAGGAGAGCAAGAATCAGGGCCTATACTCTGTACCTTTTCTAGTTCCGCTATGTTTTTTTGAGACAGGACGACCAGAATTGCACTCACTATTCAAGGTGTGATCAAGCCATTATGATATTCTCTGTTTTATATTCTATTCCTTTCCTATTTATACCTAACACTCTATTTGCCTTTTTGAATGCTGCCATGCACTGGGCCAAGAATCTCAAAGTATCTTCGACAATGAATACAAGATCCTTTTCCAGGGTGGTAACATAATCTGAACAGTTCAACAACCGAAGTATCTTATAACACCTACTATAACTATGTTAACAAGCAGGTAAATTTTTCAACACCCTGTTAAACATCGAAACTTTGTAAACCATTGTGATGGTGAAACTGAACAACGGTATATAAAACTCGATAAATAAATAAATATGGAATCCAGCATCATAAACCTGATGTTTGAGTTATTCTTCCCTATATCCACATTAAATTTCATCTGCATTTAGACACCTAGTCCCCTAGTCTTGCAAGGTCCTTTTGGAATTCCTCACAATCAATTCCTGATCTAACAGTTTTGAATAGTTTGGTGTCATCTGTAGTTCTTATCATCTCATTCATCATTCCCTTTCCCAGATACTTTATAAATATATTAAAAAACACTGGTCTAGTACAGATCCCTGGGACACTCCACTATATATTTTTGTCTATTGAGAGAAATGACCATTCAGTCCTATTTTCCATTTCCTATTCTTTAGCAAGTTACCGATCCTCAATATGACATTGCCTCCTGTCCTATGACTATCAAAAAAGATGTAGTTGCGATGGAAAAGGTACAGAGAAGGGCAACCAAAATGATAAAGGGAATGGAAAAGCTCCCCTATGAGGAAGGGCTGAAGAGGGTAGGGCTGTTCAGCTTGGAGAAGAGACGGCTAAGGGGGGATATGATAGAGGTCTTTAAGATCATGAGAGCTCTTGAACGAGAAGATGTGAATCGGTTATTTACACTTTCAGATAATAGAAGGACTAGGGGGCATTCCATGAAGTTAGCAAGTAACACATTTAAGACCAAGTGGAGAAAATTATTTTTCACTCGACGCACAATTAAGCTCTGGAATTTGTTGCCAGAGGATGTGATTAGTGAAGTTAGTTTAGCTGGGTTCAAAAAAGGTTTGGATAAGTTCTTGGAGAAGTCCATTAACTGCTATTAATAAAGTTTACTTAGGGCCAGATTTTGAAAGGGGTACGCACACACCCCCCCGAAAACCTGGCCGAAGCCTATGTTGAGTAGGCTCGGCGGCGCACGCAAGCCTCGGGACGCGCGTAAGTCCCGGGGCTTTCCTGGGGGGGCGTGTCACGGCGGTGCATCATTTGGGGGTGGGGCCGCAGGCATGGTTCCGGCCCGGGGGAGTTTCGGGAGCATGGCTGAGGCCTCCGAAATGGCTCCTGGGCCTGGGAATTGTGCGCTGGTGGCCGGCCCGGCGCGCGCAAGTTACGCCTGCTTCGGGCAGGTGTAACTTGTACAACAAGAGGTAGGGGGATTTAGATAGGGCTGGGAGGTGGAAGGAAAGTTCCCTCCGAGGCTGCTTCAATTTCAGAGAGGCCTCGGAGGGAACAGAGGCAGGCTGCACGGCTCGGCGTGCACAGGCCGCCAATTTTGGGCAGCCTTGTGTGCGCTGACCCCAGATTTTAATGGATACGCATGGTTACGCGTGTATCTATTAAATTCCCGCTTACTCTTTTTTGCGCCTGGTGCGCGAACAAAAGTACGCGCAGGCGCAAATTTATAAAATCTACCCCTTAGGGAATAGCCACTGCTATTAATTGCATCAGTAAGATGGGATCTTCTTGGTGTTTAGGTAATTGCCAGGTTCTTGTGGCCTGGTTTGGCCTCTGTTGGAAACAGGATGCTGGGCTTGATGGACCATTGGTCTGACCCAGCATGGCAATTTCTTATGTTCTTATGTTCATTTCTTGATGGAGTCTCTCATGAAGGACTTTGTCAAATACTTCTGAAAATCCAGATACATTATGGGGTTTATGCACATATGCACATATTCAAAAATATGTGCATAGCGGGGGTTACGCGTGCTGGGCCTATTTTAAAAAGGCCTGGTGACGTGTGTAAAGCCCCAGGATGTGTCTAAGTCCTGGGGTTTTCAAAAAGGGGTGGTCCGGGGGCGGGGCGGCGTCAGAGGCTCCCGGCACAGTGTGCTGGCAGTCGGCCGGCGGGCGCAACAGGGTAAGGCAATTTTTTTTGGGGGGGTTTAGCTTAGGGCTGGGGGGCGGAGGACTTTGGGGAGAGGAAGGGAAGGTGGGGGTGGGGGGTAGGGAATGGGGGATGGCAGCGCACCCCCTTGCGCGTGCCGACCCCTGATTTTATGACATGCACGCGCCTGCTTTAAAATTGCATGTCCATGTGTACGCACCGGGTAGCGTGAGCACATGGACGCACACGCGCAGGTCTTAAAATCTACCTCTATATCAACAGGCTGACCCTCGTCTATAAATTCAAAAATTTGTAACAGATTTTATTTTTATTATGCATTTAAATGAATATAAAAGCATTTATTTGTAATGAGAAAAGGAAGGAAATCAACAATATTAAGCATATATTATACATGTTATTCGGCAATTCAGCGGTATACTAGAAGAATACAAATACACTTCTTAGACCATCAGAGAGGGAGGTGGAGATAGGAATTTAATACGTTGTAAGTTGAACCAAAAACTTTATAAGCAAAGGCTGTAGCATGTTCTAAAGTCCCTTTAAACAATTGTGAACGACTAATTTTTTGATCAAGAAAAAAAATTGCAACTGGTCAGGAGAAAAAAATTGATATCAAACTCTAGCATAAGTAACTATGCATTTACAAGAGTATCAAAGAATCAAAGTATTCCACACATTAAGAAAGGTGGAAAAAAGGCAAAACGATTACCGGCATGGTTAAAAGGGGAGGTGAAAGAAGCTATTTTAGCCAAAAGATCTTCATTCAAAAATTGGAAGAAGGATCCAACAGAAGAAAATAGGATAAAGCATAAACATTGGCAAGTTAAATGTAAAACATTGATAAGACAGGCTAAGAGAGAATTTGAAAAGAAGTTGGCAGTAGAGGCAAAGACTCACAGTAAAAACTTTTTAAAATATATCCGAAGCAGAAAGCCTGTGAGGGAGTCAGTTGGACCGTTAGATGATTGAGGGGTTAAAGGGGCACTTAGAGAAGATAAGGCCATCGCGGAAAGATTAAATGATTTCTTTGCTTCGGTGTTTACTGAAGAGGATGTTGGGGAGGTACCCGTAATGGAGAAGGTTTTCATGGGTAAAGATTCTGATGGACTGAATCAAATCACGGTGAACCTAGAAGATGTGGTAGGCCTGATTGACAAACTGAAGAGTAGTAAATCACCTGGACCGGATGGTATACACCCCAGAGTTCTGAAGGAACTAAAAAATGAAATTTCAGACCTATTAGTAAAAATTTGTAACTTATCATTAAAATCATCCATTGTACCTGAAGACTGGAGGATAGCAAATGTAACCCCAATATTTTAAAAGGGCTCCAGGGGTGATCCGGGAAACTACAGACCGGTTAGCCTCACTTCAGTGCCAGGAAAAATAGTGGAAAGTGTTCTAAACATCAAAATCACAGAACATATAGAAAGCCATGGTTTAATGGAACAAAGTCAGCATGGCTTTACCCAAGGCAAGTCTTGCCTCACAAATCTGCTTCACTTTTTTGAAGGAGTTAATAAACATGTGGATAAAGGTGAACCGGTAGATATAGTATACTTGGATTTTCAGAAGGCGTTTGACAAAGTTCCTCATGAGAGGCTTCTAGGAAAAGTAAAAAGTCATGGGATAGGTGGCGATGTCCTTTCATGGATTGCAAACTGGCTAAAAGACAGGAAACAGAGAGTAGGATTAAATGGACAATTTTCTCAGTGGAAGGGAGTGGACAGTGGAGTGCCTCAGGGATCTGTATTGGGACCCTTACTTTTCAATATATTTATAAATGATCTGGAAAGAAATACAACGAGTGAGATAATCAAATTTGCAGATGACACAAAATTGTTCAATCACAAGCAGATTGTGATAAATTGCAGGAAGACCTTGTGAGACTGGAAAATTGGGCATCCAAATGGCAGATGAAATTTAATGTGGATAAGTGCAAGGTAATGCATATAGGGAAAAATAACCCATGCTATAATTACACAATGTTAGGTTCCATATTAGGTGCTACAACACAAGAAAGAGATCTAGGTGTCATAGTGGATAACACATTGAAATCGTCGGTTCAGTGTGCTGTGGCAGTCAAAAAAGCAAACAGAATGTTGGGAATTATTAGAAAGGGAATGGTGAATAAAACGGAAAATGTCATAATGCCTCTGTATCGCTCCATGGTAAGACCGCACCTTGAATACTGTGTACAGTTCTGGTCGCCGCATCTCAAAAAAGATATAATTGCGATGGAGAAGGTACAGAGAAGGGCTACCAAAATGATAAGGGGAATGGAACAGCTTCCCTACGAGGAAAGACTAAAGAGGTTAGGACTTTTCAGCTTGGAGAAGAGACGACTGAGGGGGGATATGATAGAGGTGTTTAAAATCATGAGAGGTTTAGAACGGGTAGATGTGAAATGGTTATTTACTCTTTCGGATAGTAGAAAGACTAGGGGGCACTCCATGAAGTTAGCATGGGGCACATTTAAAACTAATCGGAGAAAGTTCTTTTTTACTCAACGCACAATTAAACTCTGGAATTTGTTGCCAGAGAATGTGGTCAGTGCAGTTAGTATAGCTGTGTTTAAAAAAGGATTGGATAAGTTCTTGGAGAAGAAGTCCATTACCTGCTATTAAGTTCACTTAGAGAATAGTCACTGCCATTAGCAATGGTTACATGGAATAGACTTAGTTTTTGGGTACTTGCCAGGTTCTTATGACCTGGATTGGCCACTGTTGGAAACAGGATGCTGGGCTTGATGGACCCTTGGTCTGACCCAGTATGGCATTTTCTTAAAAAAGTAGCCGTCCAAGCCAGAACATCCGGATGCATTGCAAGAAACAACTTTCTTTTCTACTGAGTAGATTTTACAACATCTGGATATATCCAGATCCTCTTCCCATAGAACAGGGACTGAGCTTTACGACAATAAAGCTTCAAGATCATATTTAGATCCTGTTCAAGAACAAAAGAAAAGAAACCAACCTCTGTAATGGAGCGTTCTAACATTGCAGAGACATCCAAAGGGCCATGTGAAGGCTGAGGTTCCAGAAAAGCTGGCACTGAAGTTCTAGTTCTTCTCTGAGATGGTAGAAAACAAGCTTTACCAATTGGAGGAGAACTTTCAGCTGGAAGAAAGATGTCAAAATATTTCTTTAGAAAATCTCTTAACAGATATTTTGAAATGAGAAAAATCGTAGATTTAAATGTCTAGCATGGTTCTCAAGATGCTCAATTTTTCTGTGAACCAGATTTTTGTCTTGAATCAAAGTGGTGTTAACATCCTGTATATCTTGAACTCTATTTTCTAATAAGTTAAGTTCTTGGCATTTCTTTGATTGAACCTCAGGCAGACGCGAAACGTTTTCAACTACAAGTTGTGTATCAGCAGAACAGTTTGAAGTAGCGCTGTCTACCTGCACCAGTTCTGACCATAATGTGCCCCAGGATACCTCAAGCAGGTTTAACTAGAGGAGTCAGAGCCTTATGTTCTTATGTTAATTTCTTGATGAGCCTCTCATGAAGGAAATTTGTCCTGAAGACATTAAGCATTGTCTTCAGGCCGGCAGGCAAAGGTACTGCCATATCTCCGGAGCTGAGAGAAAGAAGCTACAATGATTCATCTCCAGCAGCAGCCCCTCCTGCAGGAAAAGCAGTCAAGTCATCAAACTGCGGCTGCACTGGCGCCAGGCTGACAGAGGTTCCCAGCTGCTTTGAAAGGAAGGCATTTGGGAAGGCTCAGAGGCACCTCCAGTGGATCTGCGCTCCCACTGCCAAGTCCACAATGGAGCATTCCCTTGAGAGGACCAGCTCACGATGGAATCGAGGTGAAACAGGGGATTCAGAAGGGAATTGCCTTGGTTTCCCTTGCTGCTTAGCGGGCATCGCCACATTGGAAAAAGGTATATGATACAGAAGAAAGCCAAGGGAATGGACAGAGAGCTCCACATGTCGCCATCTTGAAACTGCACCGTCTGTGTAACAGATTTTTCAGGCAAGATTTCACTTTGTTAAATCCAGGTCTGCCCCATTAGTCTGTGTCTATCCAGATGGCCACTAATTTTATTCTTCAGAATAGCTTCTACCAATTTTCTGGGTACTGACATTAGGCTCACAGGTCTGTAGTTTCTGGCATCATTCCTGGTCCATATAACCATAATTTCTCCAGATTCGGATCACTGCCATACATCCCCCGACAATGTTTCTGCACAATGGGGTAGATGTGCAAAGATGCGTGCGGCTGTATAACGGCGCGCGCAGCTGTACGCATAGCAGGCAGCATGTATTTTACATAGTTCACGCATCTCTGCGCCCACTATGCAAAATGCACGCACGTTTCGGCCGCGACTTGTGCACGTCTGACATCCGTAGCGCACGCAAGTATACCTGTGCTCGCTGCGGCATGCGCAAATATACTCGTGCGCGCGAATATACTTGTGCACCTCATGCAGTCACGCGCCTGCCCGTGCACATGAAAACGCGAGGGTGGGGCTTCTCATTTCTCCACTCCAAAATGGCTAGCAGGGGGAGGCAGCCAAATTTCACCACCAGGGACGTCGAACTGCTGGTGTTCTTGGTGGTGGAGAAGGAACACCGCCTGTTCCCGGTGAGAGGCTGGAGGAGGACTTTCCTCGGCTGAGGAGGGCCTGGAGGCAGGTGCAGGCCAAATTCAATCAGAGTGCTTCGCACCCACATGGAGTAAGTTGACAGTCTTTACTACTACATGTGGGGGCAGCTGTAAGGGCCCTGGGGAATCTTGTCCGTCGTTCCTGATCATCCTCCCTTCTCCCTAACTTCCCGGGGTTTTTTTTTTCTGTAAATAGTTTTGCTCCCTAGTTCTCCCCTTTCCATCCTTTTTTGTTTTAAACATTTTTATATTGTAAATAGTTTTTTTTTAAAAAGTTTGATAGAATGTGTTTATATTCAAAACAGGTGTGTTTATTTCAGATGAGGGCATGGTGCTTGAACATAAGAACATAAGAAATTGCCATGCTGGGTCAGACCAAGGGTCCATCAAACCCAGCATCCTGTTTCCAACAGAGGCCAAACCAGGCCACAAGAACCTGGCAATTACCCAAACACCTAGAAGATCCCATGCTACTGATGCAATTAATAGCAGTGGCTATTCCCTAAGTAAACTTGATTAATAGCAGTTAATGGACTTCTCCTCCAAGAACTTATCCAAACCTTTTTGGATAAGTTCTTGAAGGGAGGGGATGATGGGTAGAAGGCGGGTCATGGATTGGATGGGTGGGTCATGGATGGAAGTGGGCTTGCCTACTTTCTACTTTTTTTTAAAGTATATAATATATCTAGTGTATGCTTTCAAAACAGTGTTTTTTAATAGTGTCCATACCACATAAAAATTTTTAATCTTTGCCACAGCTCCTTTTAGGTTTTGCTTTTTTTTTTTAATTTCCTCATTTTATCATAGTATCCCTTTTTTGAATGTTTATGCAACTATAGCAGTTTTCCTTAATGTCCACCCTTCAGTGATTATATCACGATCACCATTACACCAAGCGGCCCCACCACTGTTACTTTAATACTTTTCTCATCAGGTTCTGCATCACAGGGAAGATTAGATCTAGAGAATTCCCCTCTCGTCGGTTCCGAGATTACCTGGTCCCTGAAGCAGTCATTCATGGCATCTGCTTGGTAACATAGTAAATGACGGCAGCTAAAGATCCAAATGGCCCATCCAGTGTGCCCAGCAAGTAGCTTAGGGCCGGATTTTAAAGGGGTTACGCGCGTAACCCTTTTAAAAAACCCCTGCGCACGCCGAGCCTATTTTGCATAGGCTCGGCGTGTCCCTGTGCAAGCCCCGGGACACGCATAAGTCCCGGATCTTGCAAAAAGGGGCGGTCGGGGGCGTGGCCAGGGAGCGTGGTTTCGGATTGGGGGCGTGTTCGGGGGCATGTGGGCGGTCTGGAGGTGTGGCCTGTGTCGGGGCCTGCCACGCCGGCGTGCGTAAGTTACTACTGCCCGGAGGCAATAGTAACTTTTCGGATAATTGTAGGGGGGGTCTAGACAGGGCCGGTGGGGTGGGTTAGGGAGGGGAAGGTGCGCCGGGGGGGGGGGGGGGGGGGGGTGGAACGGGCAGCGTGCGCAGGGCTCGGCATGCGCAATTTGCACAAATTCCATGTGCACTTTGTCTCCATATGCAAGACTTCTAACCTTCTTGAATCAATCATTCACATAATGCCATCCTTTACATCGGCTTCTGCTAGTTGGAAAAAGTGATTTAAAAATGTGTATAAATAAAATATATTAAGCTGTTACTCTGCAGTTGTTGGCCTCGGTCCTTTAATGATTCTGCTTTTGAGATGTTCGGTTTTTCTGTGGCAGGCTATGGAAATGCATTTTCTGTTTCTGTGCTCTCTGAGAGGCGTCTGTACTCTTATTGTATGTTCTGTCTTCGACGTGCCTTGTTTTTGCATTCATTATTCATACTTCTTAGTGTCACTGTTCCCATCTTGTTCTGAGTTTCTTCCCATTTCCCCTTTCCCCTGATTACTCAGAGTACACAGCAGCCTCTCCAAAGGCAGGTGTCCTGTAGACCAGGCATGCATTTCCGGGGGGTTTACTCTGGAGAAGAAGATATTATGTAGCGTGCTACCTTCTTTTCCTGATCCATGCCTTCTTCTTTCTATATTGTTTGTTCTGCATCCTGCGTGGATGTCCTTTTGTTTTCCTTTCAGATTGACCTGGACAATTTCATGCTATCTGCTCAGGAGTATGACTCCCTCCTTTCTAACTCACAGCGGCAAAAGGCAGACCATCACATACCCATACCCTGGGAAAAATGTTATTTTTTTTTCTTCTGTGTAAAATAGTCTTATTTTTGCTGACATTTGGTATCCTTTATAACATTTTATAAGCTTAATGGTGTATTTGCAATGTGCATTAACAATAGCAACAGTAGCATGGAATACACTTTGTTTTTGGGTAATTGCCAGGTTCTTATGGCCTGGATTGACCACTGTTGGAAACAGGATGCTGGGCTTGATGGACCCTTGGTCTGACCTAGTATGGCATTTTCTTATGTGAGGGCATTTGTACAACAGGGGTGGGAAAGACCAGTCCTTGAAGAATTCTAATAAATCAGATTTTGAGGATATCCCGATCAATATGTATGAAGTAGATCTGCATGCAACTGCCTCAATGTTATGCAATTCTTTTCATGCATATTTATTAGGGTTATCTTGAAAACCCAACCTGTTGGGGGCATTCAAAGACTGGAGGTGCCTGCCCTGTTGTACATACTAGGTCTAGATATAAACAATTGAGAGAAAAAGGTATGAAAAGGGATGAGGAGCAGTGTGGTATATATGAGAATCTTGTGCAGTAGGTAGGGTTTAGCAATGCTGTTTTTCAGCAGACTAGTACTGCTATATGCTGTAGTTATCATAGTACTGTCTCTTTAAAAGTGTCCAAAAACTGATCTGAATGTTTATTTTATTGTAGCTCTTTCCTGAGACTTTATCCCACTTCCATTCTATTGGAAATGGATAGAGCAAAAATCAATTATTTTTGATTTTGAGTGTGAGGAAAATGTAAAAAAAATAAATGTTTCCTCCTATAGCAAATAATGCAAGGTCAGCTGCTCTTCTGCTCTGAGACGGAATGAATAATATTCAGGGTAGAGACCTTGGGGAGGTGAACAAAAAATATGTATTTAGTAGATGTTTAGCCCTATGAAGGCAGGGAGGAGCCAGAAAAAAAAAAAAAGAAAAATAAGCAGACTTATGCCTTGTGAATAACTTTAGGATTGTTTGAAAAGGCACCAGATGGAATCCAAATATCCCCTTCTATGACATTAGATATTTGGAGAAAACCTATTTGGTCAATATTCACCTCTTGGAAGGCAAACTTCCAGGGATAAATTGATCCCATTTTTGACTGACACGTTCAGAGTTCCAGAAATGCAATGTTTCCGAATATTGCCCAGGAGGTTTTACCTTCTTCTGAAAAGATGCAACCAATCCATAAATCAAGACCATCTGGATGAAAAGTCCCCTTTTAGATTAGTACTCGGCCAAACATATCATTTTATGTATCCTAGTTAGAGCAGAATATAGGGATGTGCGTTCGTATTAAGATGAATGGTAATCTGTACTGAAGAAGGCATTTGTTTTGATTCATTTTATCCTAAAAAGCTAATGCACAATCGCTCTCAAAATCCCAAAATATTTTTTGGGATCATTTGTTTCAGGAAAAAAGCATGCATCATCTGCAAATAGTGCGGGCTTTTTTCTGAAACAAATAAAAATGGAAAAACCAGAAAGAAAAGGCGATGAAATGGAAAAAAAAAAAAAAAAGATCCAAAAATGAAAATAATTTCCTGCTCGTCCCTAGCGGAGCGCATTCTGGGTAGGAAATGACACCACATCTTTTACGTGACAGACTAAAACTAAGACCAGTTGATTTTCAAAAGTAATATTAACAATAGTATGTTGTTGGCCTTTATTAGAATAAAGGTGTTGGACTTCCAAGTTCCTAAACACTTTTTCCCTAGCAACAATTACCCAAGCAGAACTTATTTTGGAATACTTAAAAGGTGGGGCTGAATTATCACTGATCTGACGTAAATGAACCACAATGATATTCCCCGACAGCAGTTGTAACATGTAAGTGTATTTACAAGTGCCCTGTACTCTTTGGGACTTTCCAAATAACTGTTTTATATTTGCCACTTCTTTTCATCAATAATTTGTCAGTGTTACTTTGATACACCACTTAGAAAATGCAGCTCAGTTTATCCTATTAAGAGAAATATGTGCACAACATATTGGACATGTGGGGGTTGAATTAGCACGTTTGAACCTCGTGAAAATCATGCTAATCGTCAAGGCTTCAACACTTCAATCCTATTATGTAAGAGATATTGCACTAGAAAGATGGTTATAGGGAGGGTCATTTTTGTTACAGGTGGTGGATTCTTGGGCTGAGAGGGGAGTTGGTAGCACCTGTGGGGAGGAGCCCCACAGGTCCCTATCGTCAGCAGGCGAGGTTGGGAGGGACCTGAGATCCCGCTGGGGCTTCACCACTACCAGCCCTCGTTCCCCTTCAGGTTCAGCCCTTGGGTAACGGGGCCGGCTGGAGTTACGTGGAGTCTCAGGCGTCGGAGTCTGGTGCCGCTGTAGGTCTAGGCAGGCAGCAGAGTTCTCATATGTCAGGTGCAGGCAGCTGTCTTGGCGGGCGGAGAATCTCGTAGGTCAGGTACAGGCAGAGGTCTTGGCAGACAGGCAGGCGACAAGCAGGAACGCAGGAACAAACTTCCCAGGGCAGAAGCAGGAGCCAAGTAGCCAAGGTAAACAGGCCTTGCCTTAAATAGCCCAGGGTCAGGAAGGAGGAGCCGGGGAACCTTCCGAGGTGAGCCCTTTAAATAGGGTCTCGTGACGGCGCGTAGGGCACTCGGGAGGAGCAGGAAGGCCCGAGAGGGGCCCGGCCGCATCCCGGCCGAGAGGGATCGATGGCGATGGAGGCCCGGTGGGAAGACAGCTCAGCGGAATGAGTCTGTGGCAGCTTCCCGCTTCCGAGAGGCTCCCGTCACCAGCAAGAGGAGGCCGGCTGCATCGGTAGGTGGAGGGAGCTGGTTCTTGGTAGATTTCAGAAACTGTTTGAAAGGACCCTTTATTGGACATGTTTGTCTCTCCTGATGCAGTTCCCTGAGAAACACAGACCTTCCTTGATTTGATGGTCTCTATGTGATTTCGGTTCAGAGATTTAGACTTTTCTTTTCTGAAGAATTCTACACTAAGGGGTGGATTTTCAAATCCCGGCGCGTGTAAAAGCCTAGGGTTTATGCGCGTGGCCGGGCCTTACGTGCGCTGGGCCAATTTTCAAATGGCCTGGCCACGAGAGTAAACCCCCGGGATGTGTGTAATTCCGGTGGGGTGGGGCAGGGCTAGAGGCACTCGGCCATTTGCTGCTGTACCAGGGGATCACGCACTGGTACCCTGCTCCAAGGCAGGAGCAAAAGGTGAGATAATAAAAATCAGTCTAATTAGGACAGGGATTTGGGGAGGTCAGGATAGGGGAAGGGGAAGGGAGGTTAGGCTAGGGGGTTGGGAACTGGGGAAGGCCCCGATGCGTCCCCGCATGTAATCGCTTAACTCCACCTCCTCTTGCGCGCGCCGACCTGGCATTTTATGACATGTGCACACCAGCGCGCGCATGTTATAAAATCACGCGTCCACGTGTGCGCGCCGGGTAGCACGCACACGTGGACGTTTTGAAAAACTACCCCTAAATGAATTGTGTGTCAAATATTTAAAGAGCAGGAGTAGCCTACTTTGAATCTCTTTTGCACAGATCCAGGAATCCTTTACAAAAATTGCCTATCCGATATATGGGCAGACTTATGGGGGTATGTCATGTTCATGGGTAAATTTATCTGGATTGAGCAGAGGCATTCCTGGGGGTGAGGTTTGGAAGCGTTTGGATTTATGCACGTACTTTGTAACATTTTGTCTGTTATGCATGCAAATTTTCAGGAAAACTGTACGCACACCAGTAGGTATAACCTGTGTGGGTTAGAGTTGATAGAACAGTTCTCAAAGAGGGTAATTTTCAAAAGGATCAACACGCGTAAAAAAGTAGCACTTTCTAAAGCCCATTCAAGTGCTTAAAGGTGAATTTTATTGTTCAAATTATTTATTAAAGAAATTAACAATGCAAAAGTATCAGCATGTAGCGTGCGGCGACCCTGACACAGGGTCGCCGCACGCTACATGCAGATACATTTTGAATTTTTTCCTCCCCACTGATGTCAACAAATACACCAGTCGGGATAGAAACAATTACCGATCCCCCCTCACGCAGCTCCAGCCTTTCCACCCACAAAAACACATTTGAGCAGAGGATATGGAGCGGGTGCAGAAACAAGCCTAAAGGTGAATTTTAAAAGCCCGACACACACATCAATTAGAATTTGATGGGCTCGCATAGGCTGAACGGATTTTAAAATACTGCCAAGAGAAGCGCATAAAGGCTGCAGCGCACACATCTTGGAAGTTTTCAGAAAGGGCGTGTCCTTGGCCGGGCATGGGCGTGTCGGCCCATGAAGCTGAGATGTGCACGTAAATACTTACACGCTCTGATGCGCGCCGATGCCTCCCTTCTGCGTAACTTTACTTCTGCTGTGGATGCCACGCAAGTTACAAAATAAAAGATAGTCACGTTGGTGGGAGTTTTAAGGATCGGGGGGTAACCGGGGGGATTGAGGGAGAACTGGTAAAACTAGAAATGGCGCTGGCGCGTTCCCCTTCTAAAATCCCCCGATTTTTGCAGTGGCATACTTGCACGTGCCCGTTCAAAAACACGGCGCACGCGTGCGCGCAGCTAGGCTATTTTATGACGTGGGCATATTCGTGCTCGCGTTATAAAACAGCCACGTCCCTAGGTGCGGGCCGAGGAACGTGGTCAAACGTGTACCGCACACCGGTTTGAAAGTTACCATCCCTAAGTGCAAGTACCTGCATTAGCCTATCGACAATTCAATAGCATATAGCGTAGCTATTTTCCAAGTATGCGGGATGGTTAAAAATGACCCTCCCTGGAAAATAATCTGTGTACCTGTAATACAGCAATGAGAAAAAAAAAATGTTTATCACTTGGCCATGAAGGTATTTTTAGTCTTGTGTGATTTGTGTGTTTCTTTGCTGCTTGTTATGTGGTTGCTTTATCAACCCACTCACATTTGCTGTTTACAGAGTTACAGATGAAAAGAACTGTATTGTATTTGTAAGATCCTTTGTGCTATACACAATAATACAGTCAAAAGCTGTCCATGGTATTACACAGTGTGCCTTATGTAAGCAATGTGTCAGTTTTCTTTCATGGAGTCCTGCATAGTTGCTTAAAATTGCATGTTGATAATATACCGAGTCTCACGTCTTTCACTTCTTTACCTTTAATCTATTCCTGTTACATTTTAAAGAATAAACAATACTATGGTTGAGTTAGCCAGCTGGGTTTTGTATTCTTCTTCAGTTTGCACCTAGAGCTCACCTGATAGATTTTGGTAGTGGACAGCCCAGTCTTATTCATTATGGGGGATATTTATGGACTGTATCAATAATATTTCATAATAAAGGGTTTACTTTTCACCTAACCCCGAAACATTAAACATGTTAGATAATATTTCACAGCAAGAATATTATGGTTAAGGCTGTGGGTTAAGCTTAAGTTGAAGCCGGAACTGAACAATTGCTGGTTGGAGCAGACTTGACTTGGCCAACATTATCTGAAATAGGTCACGAATACATTTGCTCCTTGGGTGCCTTCATCTACATCTAGCATTCCAACATGTTCCACTTTTGCCTCAGTTTATGGCACACGCATATGACGTGTGTATAGTGCGGTCAGTATGGAACGATTACCTTGATCCTTTTTATGGTATATTTGACTTGCTGATGCCCCCGTAAGGGAAGCAGATGCACTGCTGTTGTACTCTGAGGATTTTATGTTGGCAGCAGACTCCTTGTAATCAGACACTCTTCCGGTGAGTCAGTTAAGAGATACTGTAGCAGGTTGTGCAGGAGATGGGGCCATATCACTTACACTGGATAGGACCGCAGTGTCGCAGTAGCAGCCCGGTTTGAATGCAGCCATAAGCAATGTACCATCCGTCTGTCAATGCCTTTCTAGAATTCATGCCTAGATAAACATCAGCAGCAGCACAAACTGAAATGTTACCTTCAGTTTTAAATGAGCTTTTCCAACTTTGATATAATGAATCCTCGCCAAATTAATTTTACTTAGACATATTCATGTTGCATGCCTGCTGTGTTTTGATCACAGAGGGACTGTGGGGTTTTTTTCTTTTTTTTTTTTGTGAGTCAGTAGAGTTCAATTACAGTTAAATACACAGTGTTTACACTTTTTCCTTGGGTACTTTGTTTTGCTGTAACATCAGTTCTAAGCTAACAAACAGCATCCTTGCAAAAAAAAAAAAAAAGTTTGGTTTCTTGTTTCTTATGGTGGGCACTGGCAGTTCTGATGTATACTGTGATTCATGGCTGTACAAAAATCAGTCATTGTTTTCTCAGAAGATTAGATGTTAGGACTTAAGTGACTGGTTCCTCTATAATTAGATTGGAAAAAGTAATACATTAGCTGTTTATATGTTGCACAGTGTTTTAATTAATCATTTTGTTCTTATGGATTCTCAAAATAAGTTGGCATTAAATGTCATACATCTCTGGAATCAACATTTTAAACATGCTTGGCAACTAATAAATTCTCATGTCCTTATTTTATGATCTAGGAATTCTTCCCATGGAAACTCTTTATGGAGGGTCACGGTTATCAAACACATTAAGTTCTACAGGGAACAGAAAAATCTGGTTTATATAAAGATGTTTAATGTGCCCCAAAGAAAATATATTACTAGACCATAACTAAGACCTGATGAATCCCCAGCACCAAAACATATGATGACGTATCAATTGTCAATAATGCGATTGTGTCCTGAAGACTTGAAGGTGCTGATGGAAGGAACTGGCAAAGTTTTAAGCTCGCTGGACACAGTTAATTCATATTCAAAACTTGTAACAACATACCTGTCCCTCTTTTACAAAGATTATTAACAAACAAATCCCTATTTACAAATAAGACACAAAAATTAAGGGCCATGGCTTCGGACCTGGATTTTTCCAATAGGTACCCTAGGCAGAGAAATCAGGGTCAGCAGGCCGGAAGGCCTAGCTCTGTGGAACAGCCTTCTGCTTTTTTTGCTCCAGCCCCAGTGCAGAAGGGGGGAGGCTAGAAAAGGGCAGAGGAAAAACAAAACGAATCTCCTCCCATCCTCGTTTCCTTAATCCGGCCCTTCTCTTAGAAACGTGATGGCAGAAAAAGACCACAGGGCCTAGCCAGTCTGCCCCATCCACCCAACTAATTTAGCTTTACAATTCCCGGCACTCCTTTAGAGCTCCGCTGCGTTTATCTCATCCTTTTTTTTCGAATTCAAATACCGTTTCTGTTTCCACCACCTCAACCAGGAGGCTGTTCCACGCATCCACTACCCTCTCTGTAAAAAGATATATTTCCGAAGATTGCTCCTGCGCCTGTTCCCCTTTCACCCTTGTCCCATGACATAGAGCAGATAGAGCAGAGCAAAGAAGACTTGCCTTAGACCGGCTGCTCTTTTGTCCCTTGTCTGGGGTGGGGAATCCTAATCCACCACTGTGCAGCTTTTGTCACATTCTACAGATATGTGACACATCAGAGTCAATCCAACAAAAGGCCTTCACATCCAGCACCCAGTTCCAGAGGGCCTGCTCAGCCAAGACCCAGCTCCAGGAATCCTTATCATCCTGCACCCAGCTCCAGCCTCACCAGATCACCTGCTATTGCTCCCATCCTCCTGCCCTGTGTCACTCCTGCAGGTGGTGTTTATCACCTCAGGCTTCAGCCTAAAACCATAACGCACTTGCTACCAGTTTCCTGCTGCAAACTTCTTCCTATCCATTTGCGGCAGCTCTAATTCCAAATACTCTCATGATGAGCTTGCTACGAGCTTCCTGCTGTTGAGCTCTCCGTCACCAGCTCTGCCTCCCATGTCCTGCCTATCCAGCTACCTGCTATCCAGCCACTTGCCACCAAGTTCTCTTCTATAGTTTCCCTGTTGTGGGGAACTTGCTGGTAAGTTCTGTATCCCAGAGGCTACCATTCCAAACTATGGAGAATGGTCCACCTATGCGACAGATTATCAGTTTCTGGTCCAGAAATTTGTGCCAGGACTTGAGTCCTGCCCCAGCCCCATTCCATTGAGCAACCTTCGGGCAAGTACCTGACACAACCAAACCAGTTGACTAACACTGCCATTTACAAAAACAGCTTGGGTACTGGACATGGACACAGGGCAGTCATTGACTTGCCCTTCGTCTCCTCAATAAAATATGAGACTCTTGGCTCATGGAACCAACAATTGCAATCAAAATCTAATTTAGGTCTAGATGAGCCATGGCCAGAAAAGGGAAGGGGGGGGGGGGCCGATAATGTGCAGCCAGCCGCATCGGAGCGGTGCGTTTTCACCCACCATAGTTGTGGCCGCGACGCACACTATCACCCCCATAGCGCCACTGAAAAAAAGTGGTGTTATTTCCAGCGCTACTGCCGGCGCTAACATTTTAAACCCCGCCCCTTAACCTCATTTACATGTTAAAGTTGCAATGCAGTCATTATCGCATGCGTTAGGGTGATAATGGCACATCGTGTTTTAATGAATGAATGACCGTGTAAGTTATTCATATTTTTGAGGTTGCAATTTTTCATGTACCCTCCATTTTTGCCAAAAAAATTATGAATCTGATAACCACAACATCAACTTGGCTTGGTCTTTTCTGACTATCAGTTACCTGAGGGGTGACCAACTCCAGTCCTCGAGAGCCACAAACAGTCTTGGTTTTCTGAATATTCACAATGAATATGCATGAGATAATGTCACTGATGTGAGCCTTTGGGCTGTTGCATGGTTTACACATCCTAGTAGGTAAACCCACTAGGCCCACGCCAACAGCTGGTGGACGCGCTCTTACTGGGACTGGAGCTTCACTTATACAAGCCCCATTCCCCATAGTTTGAGCCCTTGGGTTCTAGGGGCTGGTAGAGCTTAGACAAGAGTCCTGTGAGGCGCAGTCAAATGATGTCAAATATCAAGCCGGAATTAGGGCGGATATCAAGCAAGTGGTGTCAAGGTCCAGACCAAGGTCATGCTGGTGGAGATTAGGCAGTGTCAAAGTCCAGGCTGAAGTTAGGACTGTTTGAAATGTATAGGCCTTTTTGGATATAAGGCTAGGGGTTGGTGTGCGCTAACTCTGAAAATCGGGGTGGCCGAAAAAAATCGGCCCAAAACACAGGAAAACAAAATTTGCTGCGGCGGGCCGATAAAGAAGGCCAAACTGAAAGGTTCGGCTGAATCTCATCCCTAGCCTTATATCAAAAAAGGCCTATACATTCCAAACCAGGCAAGTCATTTGATTACCTACCCTGCATAGCATTAAAACTCATCAGCCCCCCTCTATTCTGTTTTAGATCAGTGAACTTTCAAGCTAATCTTATCCCCAATCCAATGAACACAATTCAAGAATAGATTAGTACTCTCAGTACTTGGACATAGCTGCCAAATTGCCAATCCTAAAAGCTCCAAAAATAGTGAAAATTAAGGCTATCCAAAAGAAACAAATCTCATTCTGCCAGTTGTCTGAAACACAGACAACTGGCAGAATTCCCTGTATTTCTTACGAGTGTAATCTATCCACCCCATACATAACATGACCCTATTTGTAGAAGGGTTCTTCTCCTAAATTTATCTAGTGGGTTCAGGAGTTAGGTCATACAGATGGTGAAGTGGACCTGAACAGAGACAGCAGAGAGTAGCTCACAACTCTTCTGATAATTGGACAGGGAGGATACCATCCTGCTCCCTTCCATGAACTCTGGCCCTAATACTACCCCTTAGTACTGGCACAAGCAGAGACCTACCTCTTTCAAATAACCAAACTCTTAACTTTAGTTTTCTGGTTCTGTCGCCAGGCACTATTAACAGGTATAGAATGGAGTAAGGATACTAGTTACACTGAATTTTTATCTATCTATCTATTTATTTGTTTACAGTAATTTCTAACCCACCCAATTACCAGAAATCTGGTCTGGATGGCTTACAAGTTTACATACACAATAAAACACAAGATAACAACTACAACAGTTCACATAGGGGGACCCCTGGGAGAAGAGAGGAGGGTCTTCCGTGAGCTCTCCCCACCTGACCATCTGTGCCAGAGGCCTTCAATTGAAGTGTTTAAGCTGAATTTAATTGGGAAGCCTTGCTGCCGGAGGAGCCGGCCCTGACGTCATCACTGGGTGACCGTGGGTCTTTTAAATCCATGGCGGAGTGGCTCTTTAGCGGGAACCCCTGGAAGCAAAGAGGAGGATCTGCCGTGAGCTCTCCCTGCCTGACTATCTGTGCCAGAGGCCTTCAATTGAGATGTTTCAGCTGACTTTAATTGAGAACCCTTGCTGCCAAAGGAACCGGCCCTGATATCAACACTTGGCGACCGTGGGCCCTTTCAATCCCGCGGTGGAGTGGCGCACCGCAGTTGCCGGTGCGCTGCCTAAACGGCGCACGCTGAAGGGGCACAGCTTAGTCCAGCTTCATCTGACTTCGGCTGATTGGCTGGGTGAGACTGACCTTTGGAATTTGGTTTTATGGGTAAGAAAAGGAAGGCCAAAATCATCACCTCCTCTTCTGCTCCCCTTGGGAACATTGGCCAATGGATGCTCACGTTAGCAGACTAGCTATAATGCCACAGGAGGATTGCATAGGGGGCACCTTGAGTGTATTCTTGAGTCATGGCAATGGTCTTATTCCTCCTCAACCCTCAGGTATTACAACTGGGGAGTCTTCCCCTGAATCTGATCCTGTTAATTTGAGTGGGGATATGCTTGAGTCTCCAATGGTGAACTCTCCTGCAATTACCCATTCAGCTCTACATCTAGGGAAGATATCCAGTGGGAGTCTCCCTGAGGACATAGGAAGGCTTCAAATGGACATTGAAGAGCCACCTAATATCTCTATGAGTCACTTGTGGAGGATGTTAGTGAAATTGGACTCTAGTGTGTCTCAGGTTAATACTCATCTTTCTTCTCTGGTTAACATTAATATATTATCAATTGAGGAACATAGCAAAAAGATACATGAGAGAGAATCCTCTGTCAATGTTTTGTCTTCTAAAGTCCAGGGTATACAAAATATTGAAAATATGCATAGTAGTGATAGTTTAGCATTGCATGCAGAAATTGAAAATATTGAGAATTTAATGAGATCAAAAAATTTGCAAATTGTTAATTTCCCACTAATGAGATTATTGTCTCCCTATGAGATGTTTAAAAATGTCTTCAAGAAATACTCTTATATGAAGAAAATAAGATTCCTCTTGTCTCGAAAAATGTTTATTTTCCTACTCCGTCTAGTAAAATGTTTGGTATGCAAGGTGAGCTTAATGAGAACAACCCTGGTATTTCTACCTTTTTAGAAGAATCATTGGATGTAATCAACAAGAGGGCTACACACTGCTAGTGTCCTTTTCCTTGGAAAGAGATAAGGAATTGGTTTTTGAGAGGTTTTGTTTTTTTTTTTAAATAGAGATATGTTGTTTTGTGTACAGAAAAATTAATATTTTTCCTGATGTCTCCAGACCTTCCAGAGCCAGGAGGAGACATTTTCTGACCTTGTCATGACGTTGTAACATGTGATTGACGCTGACGTCAGTTCCGCTAACGGAAGTGTGCTTTGGCACACCCGGAATGTAAACCGTGTTATAAAATATTTTCGAGAATTATGAGCGATGATGAAATTGGAGAAAAAGCAGATGTATAAACTCCATTGAAGTTTTGCATATTGGCAATTACATTGGAGAATTATATTGTGAAATTCAGCCTTCGTGTGCTTATGACATAAGTCCCTGAGGAAGCCCCATGAGGGGAGAAACAAAGATCTTTTGTTGGACAGTGATGTGAATTTTGTTATTGGAACAGAACAACGATTACGGCGAATATTATATAATGAAGACAAAGTTATTGTAATCTTACACATGATAATTCTGTATTTGTATTATGATATATTGACTGTTAAAAAAAATTTAAAAAATTTTTTTTGCAATCACTATGTTTTGGAAATGGTTTTAATATGTTTTTAGGTGTGTGTGAATGTGTTTGAATGTGATAGTGAGTATTTTATTGTCTAGATAGAGTTAATATTTAATAAAGTTTGCACATTACTCTAAAAGTGTGGTATTCTCTGTCAGATATAATTGTATGCCTAAGAGGATACTTTGTGATTTCATTACCCTATGCGTATATTTACCTTGATATTTTCTATCTACAGCAGATCAGGCAACTTTACACATTTCTGGAAAAATCAGCATTAGCCACAGTCATTGCAATTACTTATATGCAGGTCATCCACATAAGAGCAATTAGATGTGCCTTTTGGTTCACAATACTGCAACTGATTTACTGTCTGATGCCAAACATTGTAACCGCATTACACTGATTTTAAAGGACTTACATTAGTTACCAATTGGCTTTCATATTAAATTTAAGTTCTCGATGTTAGCTTTTAAAGCCTACTTAAGAATATAAGAATTGCCTTACTGGGTCACATTGAGGGTCCATGAAGCCCTGTATCCTGTTTCCAATCCAAGGTCACAAGTACCTGGTATGATCCCAGATAGTAGATAGATCCCATGCTGCTAATGCCCAGTGGCATTCCCCAAGTCTACCTAATTAATAACAGTTTATAGAATTTTCTTCTAAGTTTTAAAATGAAAATTAGGCACATGCTTTTTTCTCCCCCGACCTATATAATTTCACACTGAGTACAGACCCATTTCTGGACCGTTGGTTTATGGAAATAGAAAGGGTTTATTACTCATGGAAATCAGTTTGAAAAGTGCCCTCCCACTATTAACATAATAGTATCTGTTACATAACGGTGTCACCATGGCTTATCAAAGACCTGACAAAAAAAAGTACAGGCTTGGCTTAGTTCAATAAACAAGCAATTTACATGGGGCTTGTGGGAACCTCCTTTTAGGATGTGTCCATCAGAACTTATTCTCAAATTAAGCCCTTTTTCTGCAATGGTATATTTTTAAAGATCACAAAGCACACAAAATCCCCACAAAACATGTGGATAAAGCCAGTGACAGAGCAAGATTAAAGCTCCGTATTCTGGTTAAAATGTCTTTCCCGTTTTGTTATTGTCCCAGAGAAGAGGAAAGATGATCTAATCCAGTTTATTTCGTTGGCGCCTTTGGGAAGATCCTTTCGTTTTCACATGCATTCGATAATATCTGTGAAAATAGCATTTCCAAGTTGACCATTCTAATGACATAAAATTAAATAACAGAATCCTATCCAACTTCTCGGTCCTTATCTTTTCCTCCTGATTCCTCATCTATGTGCCAGGATTTCTTTTCTCTCTCCTAGCATGACTTCCAATCTCCCCTCAACCCCATCATCCTATCTCCTCCCCCCATAGCCCCCAGCTTGCTCTCCAGGATCTCTCTCTCAACCCCCGTGTGTCCTTCTGCGGCCCAATGGTCCAATTTGTTTTCTCAACAAATTGGACCATTTAACCCATATTATATTTCTATCCCTTAGCAAATGTCTTCTGAAAACAGTATCTCTGCAGTGATATACAGATGTTAGTGCATGACCTGTAATAATGTGCTTCAGTGATAGCATTAAGCTGAAACATATGTCTTCAGAAAGCCATGCTTGTTTTGGAAGGATGGGCGTGACTATGACTAACTACCTAGTCGTAATGAATAAAAAAGTTAAAAAAAATATATTTTGTACTTTTCATTCAGAAGAGTAGTTCTTTGTAGAAATTATTAGTTGCCTTTTGAAAGTAAACTTTCACTCAAAGTGGTGGATGGGATTACAATCTGCTGGTTCATCTATCATATGTGATGAACAGGAAGTTAATACAACAATAGTGTTGCACTGGAGGTGGACCCTTGGCCTGGTGCAGGATTGGTACGGCCCTCTGGTAGGACCCAGAGAGCGCCTGCCACCAGGAGGCGGAGCATGCGAGGAGACAGAGGCTAGCTGGAGCTTCGCCAATAACAGTCTGGGGTTTCTGCAGGTTGAGCCCTTGGGTACCTGGACCACCTGGATTTAGGTGGGCCTCAGAGGGTCTCCTGGAGAGGTAGTGGAGAGGTGTGCCCACCAGGAGTAAGAGTACATGGCTGATACAGAGATGATGGACCAGACCTGAACGGAGACCTCAGGGAGGTAGCAGTTCAGGAAGGCTCTCCGGGTGGAACAGGCAGCGCCTGTGGGTCTGGTCAGATGAAGGTCGCGGTCAGAGTCCAAGCAGGTCAGTCTGATGGTCACAGAAAGAAAAGAAGAGGGTGTCCGAGTGAAGCGCAAGGGTCAAAGCCAAGGTATACATCCAGAAGTGGTCAGCCAAAGCAGGGGTCAAATCCAAGGTCAGTCCAAGCGTAGTCAAGGAAAGCAAGGGTCAATTCCAGGCAGCAATCAACATGGTCAGGCAGGTCGAGGTCAGTTCCAGGCAGTGGTCAATGTGGTCAGAAGGCAGACAAAGGTCAGGTCCAGGCAATGGTTAGTCAGGCAAGCAGAGGTCAGTACCAAGAATCAGTCCAAAGGGTACTACCAGGGAACGTGGAGCAGGAACAGGACAAACGCTAGAAGTCACGGAGGACCATGGGAACCCTGGAACAAGGAGATGCTGGAACAAGGAGACACTGGAACACAGGATCAGGCACAGGAGCAAGGAACAGGCAAACTAGAAACAGCGAGATATTGACCCGATTGCCAAGGCGAGGTTCTGGGGAAAGAGCCTCACCTTATAAACTGGGGTTGTGTGATGTCATCGGAATGCGTCCGAGCCGGGTTTCCCGCGCTTGGCCCTTTATAAGCAGAAACGTCGGCCGCACGCGTGCCTAGGGGTGGAGCCGAGAAGATGGAAGACACGGAGCCCCTACGGGAGCTCTGCTGAGAGGCCTGTAGCACGGAATAGGCCGAGGATGCCTGGGGAGAGCGTCGGGAACTTCGGGAGCTGGCGGCTGCGGCAAGGCCGGAACTAGTGGAGGGCAGTGTGAAGTGAGCAGGCCCGACTGCAGCACCAATGCGGCCGGGACTCGCAACAACTAGTGCCAGTCATACAGGATGATTTACATACAGATCTGTGAACATTGATAAAAAAGTAAATGGTATCCAAGATATTGAATAATATACTTGCACAGCTGAAATTACAGATTATATACACAACTTTGATGTAAATAGGGTCAGCTATAGGGTAGGCATCTATATAAAATTGATTATCCTAATATTTAGGATAAACAGTGGTAAAATAATTAGTGTCTGCATGTGGGGGTGAGGTTTTCAGTTGGTTCCATTCATGGAGAGATATGGCAAGGTAGGTGCAGTGGTACAGTTGGTCGCTCTTATCCTTGAATGCTTGACTAAAAATCCGACTTTTCACCTGCTTCCTGATTATGAGGACATTTTCCTTTTGACATGGCATTTCTGTAAGCAAGTTTCATAAGGAGGGGGTTATTCCATTTAAGGCTTTGAAAGTCAGGCATAGGCTTTCACATTTGATTCCGCAATGCACTGGGAGCCAGTGGAATTTTAGTAGAATAGGTGTGAAGTGTTTGTTTGCTTGTAACCTTCTGGTAGGTGTGCTGTGGCATTCTGGATTAGCTGAAGTTAGATGGAAGCTGTTTTATAGTGTGTTGCAGTAATCCAGCTGAGACGTGTCATGGTGTGGACTGCTTGGTCAGACTTATCTTCTCAGTGTATGGCGAGAGCTTGCAAAGCTGTTGTAAATGGTAGAGGTAGATCTTGAAGGTTGCTTGGCAGAGAGGTAGCATGGATAGCTCTGAGACCTGCAGGATCCCAACGTTCCTTACTTGTGATTTTTAATGGGAGTTCATGATTCCCAAAAATAATTTTTATATCTGGGACTTAACCATTTACTTTTTGTACCCATAGAAACTCTGTTCTGTTCAGATTCAGGAAGAACTTGTTGCTTGTTGCCTAATCTTGGATGGTTGTGAGGGATGGAGATACTTTTCTTACAGATGTTTGTAGATCTGGTTCTATGGGTATGAAGAACTACATTGTAGAGGGCTAATGAATTCTTCTCTATCCCAAGGTTATGTATTACTGTATTATTGCATCTTGCTTTTCCTATTACATAGGATTGCTTGATTTAGCTTTAATTGGAATTGCAACCACATGTTGGCTACTTTTATATCTGTCATGAAACATTAAGCAGGGCATGGAAATGAATTGTATCTTTAATTGAGCTTTTAAAACATGTCACCCAAAAGATATTTTTAAAAAATAGCAGGCAGCTAAATGAAAAAGAGCCCTTTAGGAGCAAATATTCAGACTCCCTGCAGGGATTGCAGGTCCATGGATACTTTATTCCCACAGATCTATAAGCTCTAGAGATGTGAATCGTGTGCCAGATCGTCTTAACAATCAGGTTCGGCTGGGGGGGGTTGGGAAATTTGATCGATATGTGAATTGGAATCGTTTCATGTTACATGGTAAGGGCAAAGGGGCATCGGCGCCATTTTTTTTTTAGCGCAGCTGATGCCTGGGAACGAGAAATCGCTCCCCGAGGTCCCCCTGGACCACCAGGTAATTTTAAAAGGTTTTTTTTGGGGGGGGGGGGGTCGATTTAAAGGGTCGGGTGGGTTTTTTTTTTTATCGGGCCATCGGCGCCATTTTAATTAGTGGCAGCCAAAATGGCGCCGATGGCCAGAGAGCGGGAGATCACGCCGGGACCCCCCCATTGGACCACCAGGTAATTTAACATTTTTGGGGGGGGGGGTTCGGGAGGGTAAGGAATTGGTTTTAAAGGGTCGGGGTGGGTTTAGGGGTTGTTTTGGTGTGCCGGTTTTCCCGCCCTCCCCCAAATAATTCCTGTGCCCTATTTAACGATTTAGGATGATTTATGACGATAAATCGGGGGCAGTTGTATTGTATCATGCACTCTGACGATTTAGGACAATTTTAAAATTATCTGACGATAATTTTAATCGTTCAAAAATGATTCACATCCCTAATAAGGTCAAAGGAAATTGCCTGGTGGAGTTTCATTTTGAAACTCTGTCCAGAGCGCACACTGTGGATACAAAGTACCCATGTGAACTAGAGATGTGCAATCGTTTTAGATGAGTTAGACAATGTCAACAAAATTGTTAAATTCATCATGGTTCGGTAGATATATGAATTTTGCCAAAATTTCAGCAAAATTCATATTTCATGTTAGTGCACACTAATGGGAGTTACTGCGCACTATATGGTAGATTTTAAAAAATTGCGCGATCGTGTACTTTTGTTCACGCACCAGGCGCGAACAAAAGTACACTGGATTTTATAAGATACGCGCATAGCCGCGCGTATCTTATAAAATCCGGGGTCGGCGCACACAAGGGGGTGCACATTTGTGCAACCTGCGCGCGCCGAGCCCAGCGCACGCTGCCTGTTCCCTCCGAGGCCGCTCCGATTTCAGAGCGGCCTCGGAGGGAACTTTCCTTTGCCCTCCCACCACCTTCCCCTCCATTCCCCTACCTAACCCACCCTCCCGGCCCTATCTAACCCCCCCCTTACCTTTATTCCACGATTTACGCCTGCGAAAAGCAGACGTAAATCTGCGCGCACCGGCCAGCTGCCCCGCTCCGTGTTCCGGTCCCGGGGGCTGGTCCAGAGGCGGCGGCCATGCCCCGGAATGCCCCTGTGCTGAAACCACGCCCACGTCGCCGCCCCCAAAACGCAGCGTCATTCTGCCATGCCCCCCCGACATGCCCCCTCCGGCCCCTTTTAAAAAACCCCGGGACTTACACGCGTCCCGGAGCTCTGCGCGCGCCGGCGGCCTATGCAAAATAGGCACGCTGGCACACGAGGGCCCTGCGCGCGTAAATCCGGCCGGATTTACGCGTGCAGGGCATTTAAAATCCGCCCCTATATATCTCTTAGTGCACATTAACACCGATTAGTGCACACTGTTTCATAAGTGCATAGTGCGCAGTTATGTCCATTAGTGTGCACTGATTACTTCACATTACTTCACACTAACGGGCAATATGCTCATGAAATATTCTGCGCACTAACTCTGTGGTAGTGCGCACTAACAGCTGTTAGTGCACAGTAAAAGATGCACATTAACACTGATTAGTGTACAGTTTGTAAGTGCATAGTGCGCAGTAATGTCTATTAGTGCGCACTGATCCAGACAGTACTGTCCACTAATGGGAATTAGTGCGCAGTATGCTTAGGAAATATACTGTGCACTAACTCTGTGGTAGTGCACACTAACTCTGTGGTAGTGTGCACTAACAGCTGTTAGTGCGCAGTAAGAGAAAATGATACTAAATTGATACTTTTTAATCAATTTAGGAATGAATATGTATTCCTATTGGCTGTCTTCTTGTTATTTATTCATATTACCAATCTTCCCACTGAGGTGGAATTTTTTTTTTTTTTTTACAGAGTGTGTTTTATATGGGGAGGGGGGTGGGGAATGGAATGGAAATGGGGGTAGCTTGACAAAAAGTTCTAATTCTACTGTGATTATCATGCCATCAGTCATGTGACTAGAATTTGTTTTATTCTTGTGCACTAGGCAGGCACTGGCAGATGAAATGCTCATGCATGTTTTGAATTTGCCAATCCCTGTGCATTTTAGAAAGGGGGTCTTGGCATTATATATGCAGTATGCACACACTTTTAATTTTCCAATCCTGCTTCATTTTTTATGAGATACATGGTAATTGGTTAAGTGTATTTTTGAATTGGCCAATTATAGGTTTATTTTTTCTTCTTACTTTTATTCACCCTCTTTTGTTCTCTGCTTGTGTGTTGCTTTTGTTTTGTGGGGTTTGAGGAGAAAACATCAGCTCTTTATTCAATACATTCATTCGAGTTCTACTAGATTTATTATATCAATCTACTAGATTTATTATAATCAATCAATCAGTAATTAGCTGCAGCTGGTGATTGATACTAAAAATATCAGTTTTTCTATTTAAGGGGTAGCTCCTAGCTATAGTGCTACTAGTACTAGGTAGCTAGCTGCTACTACTAGCTAGCTAGGCTACTAGCCTAGTGCACTGGTTAGTGGTTACTAGCCAGTGAGCCACTAGTACATCACTCATATCCCTAGTATATCAATCAGTGTCACTATATATCCTATCCTCTGTCCTTTGGTTTGGGGCTATTAGCTAAGTAAAGTTTTAAAAATACCAAACTAGTGTCTCATTCACTGCTGTGCCAGCTTACTTGTTGGTGCTGGACTTGCACTTGTAGCTTTGACTGTGACTGGATGGCAGTCATCAATCATCAGTAGCACTAATATACTTTCTTTCTTGTTAAGGGGAAGCTGCTCCTCGCTATAGTGCTACTACTAGCCAGTGAGCCACTAGTATATCACTCATATCCCTAGTATATCAATCAGTATCACTATATATCCTATTCTGTGTCCTGTAGTCTGGTCTATTAGCAAAGTAAAGTTTTAAAAATACCAAACTAGTGTCTCAATCACAGCTGTGCTAGCTTACTTGTTGGTGCTGGACTTGTACTTGGAGCTTTGTACCTGTCTGGCTTTATGCCTGTCTGGCAGTCATCAATCATTAGTAGCCCTAGTATATCATCAATCAGATCATTAGTATATCAATCATCAGTGTCACTATATCCTCTGTCCTGTGGTCTGGGGCTATTAGCTAAGTAAAGTTTTAAAAATACCAAACTAATAACTTGGTGATCAATCATCATGCCATACTCCTCTGGAAGAAAATGTGGTACTAGTAGTAGTACTACTAGTATTGGCTGGCAAATGTTTGGTGGTAAGAGCATAGGTGGTAGAGGCGCTAGTACTAGTGCTATCAGAAAGAGCAGTCTGCCAGTCACTAGGAAAAAACTGTGATTGTTGAAAAGAATCAGAATGATACCCTTCTAATACATGTGAGGATGTAGAAATGCAAGGTTACTTGCAGGACAAGGAAGGGGCTAAATCAGAACAATGTGAGGGAAAGGTCAAATCTGTGCAGTACACTTCATTCTTAGAAGAAAGAACAGAGCTAGAGAAAGTATTGCATAACGAATCAGATATTGATGATGATGAGGAGGAGGATGATGATGTTGATGATCAGGGTTTCTTGGATAGTAAGAATTCTGAGGAGGAGGAGGAGAACACCACCAATGACAATGTACTGTCAGATGGTGGTAATGGTAATACTAGTCAGATTACAAAAACCACTGCCAATGCCAGTATCACCCCTAGACCATCAGCAAGTGACTACATCTACTACTACTACTACTACTATTGCTAGTTCTAGTATGAAAATGACAACAAGTGTCCAGCCTAGAGTAAGGGATAGTAGAAAGACATCTAAGATATGGAATAATTTTCATGCTGTGACTGATCAGAGATTTGCCAAATATATCCATTGAAAAAAGATGGTGAGCCGTGGAAAAAATATTGGACATCTTACTAACAGCAACATAAAATATCACCTGGAAAAAGAACAGAGCACTGTTGCTTGCAGAAGAAGCTGGTCCCACCGTTGTGCTTGCCCAGGCTTCAAGTAAAGCAACAGGAAAGCCACAGAAGGAAAGTAGTACAGAAGATTGTGTGCATCTGCAGCCGCAGCAGTCTCCTTTTCCTCTTCCCCGGCAGCAGCGGCAAGCTACCATTGAGCAGATGGGGTGGTGTCCTTCTGCAATTTCACAGAGTAGGAAGCAGGCAATATCCAAAGTGGCTACATGACATATTGCTGAAATGATTGCTTTGGATGATCAGCCACTGCAGATTGTAGAGAATGATGGATTTAAGTGGTTGATCCATTTTTTTGTCCCATTCTACAAAGTTCCTTCAAGAACTACATTTATCCATCGAGTGCTTCCTTCCCTGTACACACAATGTCATGCTCAAATACAGATTGTGATGGCAAGGTCAAAGGGGAGGAACATCCATCTCACCATTGATGTTTGGACTAGTATGAATGCAATGCACACATATTTGTCTCTAACAGCACATTGGTGTCAGCTGGATGAGGCATTACCTGTAAGCAGTGGCAGCAGTAGCACCAGAAGCTCCAAAAAGGTTTTGCCAGGATACCGGTGGGCTTTACTGCACGTTCAAGTGCTAGACAAGAGCCACCCTTCAGAAAATATCTTACAGGCAATTCAGGGGATGATGGAAGGATGAAACGGGCTACTTAGAATCAGTGATATGGAATGTTTAAATGGATATTTCATTACTGATAATGGTGCCAATATTATTAAGGCTCTGGCTGATGGTGGATTAAAGAGCAATTCAGAGATATGCAAATAGCAGTTGGGGCACCATTGCACAACCTTGTTTAGGATTTGCCTACCAGATGGAATTCCACCTATCTGCGTCCTGGGGCTTGCGCGTGCAGGGGCATTTTAAAAGGGTTATGCGCGTACCTTATGCAAGTAACCCTTTTAAAATCCGGCCCATAATGTCAAAGAGGGTCAGTGCTAGTGTTAATGATAATGATGAAGTATTAGTCTCCATCCTGCTCAACTACTATCAGCTGCTCCCCTCCCATGACATACCATATTAGTAAACCAAAAAATACTGAACACATCACACTATACTAAATCGATACACAATAATATCACCTCATTAACTGAAAAAAAACTTTTTTTATATATATATATTAAAATTCACTGATAATAAAAACAGTTATGCCATCTTTATGCTATTTCTAAAAAGGCAAAAAAAATGTTTTGGATGGAGTGGAACGTTTCATACTTTCTTATATTTTCAATATCAATCTTCAGGTAATGGAAATTCAATTTTTAATCATCAATGATCCACCACCATCCTCTTTGTATCTATATATTATGTGTGCAAAAAATCAAATAACTGTGTCCACATTGAACATTGAAAAAAAATCTCCCATTTTTTTGTCTTCAAGAGATCATTCACTCATAATATATTCAAACTGAATGGTAAAGTGCTGAAATCAACATAAGTGATGTTTCATCTGTCCAGTAACAACGTGAATCACCAATGTTACCAAACACCCAATAGGGCCACATTTCAGACCAGTTAAGGTCTTTCCTCAGGGGTTGTCAAAATCTCACGACTGTCGTCTTCTTTACCAGCTTAATTCAGCTCATCTATTTCATCGTGTGTCAGCGACACTATTTCGGCTTGAATTGCCAAACACTTAACAACCATCCTCCCATCTCTGATGCCTTTTTATAGTCATGACAATGATTCAAATCACCAATCACATCCTGATTGGATCCAAAATGCCTCTCGATAGTTTAATATTTGTACCCTATCACCCCCTCCCCCCCCACTGATGTTTGCACCTGTTCAATGATGGTCCCTTTCAACTGCATGAAACCATGTTGATGTTGTACACAATGTTGTACAATTGGCACACTATGATGAATATTCTTTAATCATGATTTATGCACATTTAATCTCATCCGATTTGTACAGGTAGTCCAGCCCACATAGATTTTAGGACATGGGCAAATCAATACATAGACTAAAAATTATGAATTGCAATCAGTCCATGACTTTCGCGACACTCTATAATTAGTGACTGGCTCAACCCATTGCTCCCCTTCAATACAGTTGGCACAGTGTTGGCACAGAATAATGTGAGGGGACATTTTAAATGTGGACAGTGCTCTCACTGTGCCAACTGTAATGCAGGGGAGCAATGGGTTGAGCCGGTCACTAATTATAAAATATTAAACTATTGAGAGGCATTATAAAATATTAAACTATTGAGACTCAAGAGGCATTTTGGATCTTTACATTGAAAGCGCAGTCCCCTGGGGTTTTAAATGAGGAACTGGATTGGACAGCTCTAGTCTGTCGTTGTGATGTCAGGATGTGATTGGTCGCAAAAGTCATGGATTGCGTAACTATAGCATGGGTTATTTTTCCCTATATGCATCACCTTGCACTTATCCACATTAAATTTCATCTGCCATTTGGATGCCCAATTTTCCAGTCTCACAAGGTCTTCCTGCAATTTATCACAATCTGCTTGTGATTTATTTACTCTGAATAATTTTGTATCATCTGCAAATTTGATTACCTCACTCGTCATATTCCTTTCCAGATCATTTATAAATATATTTAAAGCACGGGTCCCAATGCAGATCCCTGAGGCACTCCCCTGCCCACCCCCCTCCACTGAGAACATTGTCCATTTAATCCTACTCTCTGTTTCCTTTTAACCAGTTTGTAATCCACGAAACGACATCACTACAGCTTCCTAGAAACCTCTCATTAGGCTACCCTCAGGATCCAACCAGAAAGGTTGATTTCTTATTGGCCATAATATACTGTGCATAGGGAGGATAATTTTCAAAGCTGTTTCCACAGTAAAAATAGTGCTTTACCCATGGACATGGCTTATAATATAGTTGTCTGCTCAAATACAGGCCATAAATGCAGATGTTTACCTGGATTGAGTAGAAGTGTTCCTGGGGCAGAGTTAAAGAGGGATTTGGATTTACACACATATTTTTGGATGCATAAACTTTCCTTGAAAATTTCCTGAACACAAATTAGCAGTTGTAATTGCCTTGGCGTGTAGATAGTTTTGATAGGATAGTTTTCAAAGCGCACATACAGCACATAAGTTCACCTTGAAAACTTGTACAGCTTCTGCGCATATCTGCCTACTTCCCTTTGTGAGCTGTTAAAAAATGACCCCCCTGCAGAAATGAATGCCATATGTAACTTTCCTTTGAAAAGAAACGATTGTCCTATATTTACAAAATGGCATCCTCCTCATGCAAGCTTTGGTCTTTGCTCACTGACGTCTATAAAACAAAATTAACCAAAGTGTGCTACTCTTTAGAAATTGCTTGCTTGCTGAAAGGCAAGAAATGTTTAACGGCATGCAGTGTTGCTTCATTGGTTGACATTTATTACATGTTCTTCAAAACCTCAAAACTGTGCCAGGAAAGAGCAACCAAAACAAAAAAACAACAAAATCAAAACATGTTTAGATAGTGAGTTTAATGTGCAATTTTAACATAATAACAGCTTGTCTAGACAACAAAAGGTTGAAATGACATAGGACTGATTTAAAAATGATGCATGCCAATTACAATCAGCCTCATTAAAATGTAAAAATAGCGTCAGTGTGCTGTGAATGTTCTCTTGGTTTTGGTATAGATTTCTTTTTTTGGTGTGGTAAATACATTTTATCTTCATGAACTTGATGAATGCAAATGCAATTCGTGATATGACTCACTTGTACATTGATAAAAAAAATTATTTTTTGATCTAGACTGGGGGCGGGAAGGAGATTGGATAATCCGAAGAGAATAAAGTTTGGCCACAAATCAGATCTGACTTCTTGAATCCGCTCCCAAACTGTAATACTTTACCATGCGTCTTGGCCATTTGCAGGCTAGGTTCTAACGATGGGTAACACAGCACCACCTAAATTCGGGTCAGTTCAAATAAGAAGGATTGACTAAGGAGGAAGGCAATTAATTTGAGGTTGGTAAAGGAAGACGTGATGAATAGCTATTCAGGAACGCCAAAATGAACCAAAAATAATTCAGAGATTTTTGCAGAGGCTGCACGGGAAGCTAAATAACAGAGGTTGAGTGGACGATGTCATATAAAGAGGGCACACAGGTACATCGCTTCAGCACCATCCTCCAGGCGGACAGCACCGTTTTTAAAGTTGTGGAACCTGGGCGGGAGCGAGTGGGACCTGAGAAAGGGGGTAAGTGGATGCTGGGGGGTGGGATCCCCAGCCCCAGCATGATTAAACAGGGGGAAGGGGCCCGGGCTGGCCTTGGTCGGACTGGGCCGGCCTGGCCATATTAGATTTGTGGGCCAGGAGTTGGGGGTCGGAGGGGCCCGGGAAGGCGTTAGCTAGGCCTGGGGATGCCCAGCAGGACAGGCCAAGGCCCCAGGCTCATATTTTGCAGGGCAGAAAAAGGATTTGCAGTGCTGCAGGAGTTCCTCTATTTTTAAATGCCCCAAACATGAAAATGCCCCAAACGGAGATAATTTTCAAAGGAGGTATGCAAACAAACATAAGATATTATTGTAGCTAAGTGCACAATTGTGTTCAGTGCACAATTCAATGGCATACGTTGCAGCAATTATGAAAAGCACTCTTACAGGGGTAAACTACTTTTACACAGGTAAAATCCAATCTTAAATCATTTTAAAGATGACCCCCTAAGGGGTAGATTCTCAAAGGGGATACGCGCGTAACCCCCCCAAAACTATCCCTGCACGCCGAGCCTATTTTGCGCAGGCTCGGCAGGACGCGCAAGCCCGAGACGCGCATATGGTCCGGGGGCGGGGCCGGCAGGCTTAACTTTTGGAACAAAGGTAGGGAGGGGGGTATTTAGTTAGGGCTGGGGGTGGGGTTAGATAGGGGAAAGGAGGGGAAGGTGGGGGGGGGGGGGGGCTGGAAAAAAAAGTTCCCTCCAAGGCCGCTCCGATTTTGGGGTGTAAGGTGTGCGTAAGGTGCACAAGTGCGCACCCCCCTTTGCGCGCGCCAACCCCGGATTTTATAACATGCACGCGGCAGCACACGCATGTTATAAAATCGGGCGCAGGCACACATGTGCGTGCATTTGTCGGCTCTCACCCAGGGACGTAGCCATTTTATAACATATGCATGTATAAGTATGCACATTATAAAAAAAACCCTGAATGAGTGTCCATGTGCACGCAATTTTAAGTGGATGCGTGCCTATGTGCGCAAATTCCACCTCTACTGCATAAGTGGGGGATTTTAATAGGCACGTCCACCGATGCCACTAATAGTTTTTCCAGTTTATTCTCCGTTCGCCCAGGTAAGGGACAGGACTTCCAACCCCCCCCTAGTTTAATAGCCTCCCTTCTCCCCTGTGAGCCCTGACCCTTAAAACCCTGCTGATCTGTCTATTTATCCTTATTTGATAATTGCACATCATCCAAAGCAGAAGTAAAGTTACAGAGACCCTGGAGCTCACCTGTGCCCGTCGATATTTACTCGCAAATTCCTACCTTAAATCCAGGGATGCCCATGCCCCGCCCATACCCCACCCCTTTTTTGGAACTTTTCATTCGTGCACTTAGCGGCAAGTACATGCGCAGGCGGGCGCTTTTCACATCCATTCGGGGCAAGCCGGCCCAACTTGTGCACATATCTCCCTGTTTTGGCGCACACTGAGTTTTTAAAAATTCACCTTATAGAGTGTGTATGCATGTAATTTTAGGTAATATAATAAACTGCTATTATGATGTAATCACTTAACACTAAGTTATTAGAACATCATATATATGATGGAAACTCCAACATTAATTTTCACAACAATTTTTCCACATCAATTTTTTTTGTTATTCTGAAAGGAGACCTCATATACAATACAAGAGTTTTTTTTCTTGTATGGCTCTCTCTCTCAAACGTGTGTTGTTTTTTTTTAATACACCACCACTACTAATTGAGCTGCACAGACTTTTACTGTGTTTGCTTGCTTATAATCATTGGTCTTTTTTTCTCAGTGGGGGATTGACCCTAGGCCCGACCGTACCAGTTCCATTAACGCTTCCCGTGATGCACTTGGTAGGAGATCAGGACTTCTCCACTCTTCTTCTTGTGGATTCCGGAGCAGGAGGGAACTTCATGATAAAGGCTCTTGTGGAACATCTCCGGATTCCCACTCTCCTCTGCCTGGTCCCATTGGTCCTCTCCTCCATCCATGGAGATCCTCTCCCAGGGAAAGTTACTCATACCATAGCTCCACTAAAGTTTTGGACTGGTTCTCTCCACGTGGAACATCTGGCATTCCAGTTTCAATAAAGCCATACACCCCATGGTCCTTGGTTTGCCCTGGCTCCAGCAACATTCTCCCCAATTTGATTGGGCCTCCCTGCAACTGTCCCAGTGGGGCCCTGACTGTCATATGACCTGCTTAGAGAAGCTTGCAACCCAGCAATGCCTTTCGACTTCCATTGTTCCTGCTGGTCTTCTGCCACCATATGCACTATTCGCCAATGATTTTTCCAAAACAGAAGTGGACACTCTACCTCCTCACCATGCTTTGATTATGCTATTGACCTCTTACCTGGTAACAAGCCTCCTCGGGGTAGGGCCTACCCTTTATCATTGCTCGAGACCAGGGCTATGTCTGAATATATACAGGAAAATCTGAACAAGGGATTCATCTGTGGGTGCAGTATTCTTTTTTATGGCCAAGAAGGATGAAACCCTCCATCTATGTATAGATTATCATGGCTTGAATGATCATTACCCAGAAATATCGCTATCCCTTACCTCTAATTTCAGAGCTATTCAATTGCCTGCAAGGGGCAAGACTTTTCTCCAAGTTGGACCTTCAGGGAGCATAATCCGGATATGAGAGGGTGACGAATGGAAGATGGCTTTCAACACCAGAGATGGCCATTATGAATATTTATGAATATTTAGTCATGCTGTTTGGACTATGCAACGTGCCAGCTGTCTTCCAAAATGTGATGAACGAGATCTTCAGAGATCTTCTCTAAGTATGCGTGGTCATATAGCTAGATGACATCCTAGTTTTCTCAAAGAACCTGCATACCCATCGCCAAGATGTTTCTCAATTTCTCCAACATCTTCAGGATAATCAGTTTACTCTAAACTGGAGAAATGTTCATTCGAGAGAGAAAGTCTTCTGTTCTTAGGATATATTGTCTCCAAGCGAGGCTTTCAAATGGTCCCTCCTTGCTCCTTTCTCTTGGAGACATTTTCTTCAGACAAGCAGAATTACAGTATTGGCAACAAGAAGTTACTGGCCATTAAGCTGGCCTTGGAAGAAAGGCACCAGTGGTTAGAGTGGGCTCAGCACTGTACCACTATCTACACTGACCTTGAGCATCCCCACCAGGCCCAGTGTCTAAACCCATGACAGGCCCATTGGGCTATCTTTTTCACCCGCTTTAATTTCGAACTCAGATATAGACCCACAGCTAAAAACATCCGAGCAGACACACTCTCTTGCTGATTTGTGACTGAGAATACTGTCGAACCATCCCGGCATATCATAGATCCAGCACAGATTCTCCTCTCAGCCATCACGACCGTCCCTCCAGGGAAGACGGTTGTTCCATGTAGACTCTGTAACAAAGGGTTAAGCTGATCCCATGATTCCAGCATGGCAGGCCACCCTGAATGAGCCTGGACCCTTGCATTGCTCCAGCAATTCTACTGGTGGTCCGATATGCAGAAGGATATTCGAGCTTATGTAGACTCGTGTCCCATTTGCGCGCAGCAGAAACCTCTAGTTGGATGACCTTGGGGGCTATTATAGCCATTGCCAGCCTCCAAGGTACCTTGGACTCACATCTCCATTGACTTTGTCGTGGATTTACCTCTCTCAAGCAGCAACATGGTCATCTGGGTGGTAGTTGACTGTTTCTCAAAGATGTCACGTTTCACAGCATTGCCTGGTCTTCCTTCTGCCCTCAACTAGCATAACTCTTGTTCAGCATGTGTTTTGTCTCCATGGACTTCCAAAACATATTATTTCTTTCCATGGCCCTCAATTTACAGCAAGATACTGGAATGCTTTCTGCAAAAAGTTCAATATCACACTAGATTTCACTACCGCATATCACTCACAAGCAAATTGCCAATCTGAACGGACAAATCGGCATTGAAAAACTTCTTATGGTCCTATGTTAATACCCATCAAGATGACTGGGCAGCTCTGCTTCCCTGAGCAGATTTTTCTCATACCTCTCTTCCCTGGCTCTGCCAGGGGGATGAGCAAAGGGAGAAGCAGCCGCTTCTCCCTTTGCAGCTTCCTCTATCTGTCCCTTGACCAGTGCCTCATTTGATGGCCCAAGAACTTCATCGACTGGAGCCATGCTCAGCAGATGCTTCAGGAAGCAGGCTGTAAAGCCAAGAAATTCACTAGTGTCCACCATAGACCAGATCCATAGTTTAGACCCGGGGAAAAAGTGTGGCTCAGCACACGTTATATCAGACTCAGTCTCTGTGGCTCGCTCCTTTCATGTTTCCCTCCTAAAATCTCTGGTACTCTCATGGCCCTCTCGGAAGACACCACAGCCTTCGGAGAGTGCCTCAGAGGGTGATACAACATACCAGGTACATGAGGTCTTGGGCGTGAAAAGACGCAGCCGAAGATGGGAGTATCTCCTCTCCTGGGAAGGATAATGTCCAGAGGAGAAAACCTGGGAACCTGCCTCCAACTTTCTGGATAAGAGCCTGATCAAACAATTCCATGCCTCTCATCCAAGGAAGCCAAAACCCTCAGGAGGGGTGCTTAGAGGAGAAGGTACTGTTATGCTTGCCTGCCACAGGGCTCTGAGGCTGGCCTCACTCACCCACCACTGCACTGCAGAAGAAGCAGGCCCGGGTTCCCTGGCAACTGTGGGGAGCCACTGCTGAAGCAACACTCTGTCGTTGGTCTCAAGCCACCAGCCCGATGCCGCAAATTTCACAGGTCGAAGCCGCAATGCTGATGTTGCTGACGTTCCCCTCTCTGCGGCTGGGATGCTGCCAACTTCCTTTGGCGCCGAATGTCCCCCTAGGCACGCGCACATGCCTCTCTCTCTGTTATTTAAAAGGCCTGTGGCAAGAAAGTACTGCTGGATCTTTCTGATTACATCACCTCCTGGGGACTATATAAGGCTGGACCCTGCTTCCAGCCTTTGCCTTGGCAATAGGTCTCCACGCTCCTTATGTTGTGCTTTGCAGTTCCTGAGTTTCTTGCTCATTCCCATTTCTTCTTCCTTGCTCCTTGGTTTGACTTGGCTTTGACTTCCGGACTGGACTTTGCCTACGAACTATGCTGCCTGCCACGACCCTTGTCTGGACTGACTATGAGCTACACCACCTGCCTCGACCCTTGCCTGGACATTGACTACGAGCTACACTGCCTGCCATGACCCTTCCCTGGACATTGTTTCTGAGTTTGCTGCCCATCTCAATCCTCACGTGGATCTTTCCCTGGGCTTCATCTCCTTTTCCAAACTTGGCCTGCGCTACAGTCTCTAATCTCTTGTCTGGACTTCCTCCTCTGAAGAGACTCCACATAAGTCCAGCTAGCCCCATACCCGAGGGCTCAACCTTAAGGGGAACATGGGCTGGTAGTGGTAAAGCTCCTGCAGGGTCTCTGCTCCTCTTCAGCTTTGCCTACTGACTTTGGGGGCTTGTGGGATCCTTCCCACAGGTAGAGCCAACTCCCGCTTGGTCCAAGAGTCCACCAGCACAACATATATTAAGTAGGCTTAAGCAGACCTTTAAATATTGGAAAAATAAATCCTCCATACTTTTCCTTGAAAATACTATAATGAATTAGTAAGTTAGTTTGGCATACTAGCATTCTAGTGTGTCTTTGTGCGTTTATTTGTAAAATAAACATTTAAATGTTTGTGATCCCATACGTGTTATGTGAAGTGTCGGTTTCTATAGTGACTACTTTTATCACATTGAATGAGTAAATATATTTACAATTGTATGTACAAGGCACTTAGAATGTCTGATTCATTTCATGTAACTGCATGAGAGTTGTAGATATTCCAGGATGGGTTTCCATCGGCATTGTTAATACCTTGCTTTTCACGGATTTCAGTTTTTCTCTTCATAGAGTACACGTGTTTAACCAGGACTTATACAGTTTACTAGATGCTGACCTTTTCCATAAGTCCAGAGAGATGTGTTGGAAGCAACATTTTTTGACAGGAAGCAGTTAATAAACCAGAAAAAAAAAAAAAGAACCAAGTGCAAATGCTTGACAGATTTTAATTGACAGAAAGCGCTTGATAGAAATATATTAATGCTTAACTTTTATATTTGATTAGTTCTGTACTGAAGCAAATTACCAAATAATTACAATATCTAATCATTCCACTCTCTAATATTCTAGCATTAGTCAGAACATCTTTCCCACCCTCATTCTCTTCCCAATTAGCGTTAAATGCCATCCTTTCTGCTGCTGTTTCTGAAAGGTGACACGTTAAGGGTAACATGGCAGACTCCCTCTAACAATTCTGTAGCAGATCCTTTTAAGTGAAGCTTCAGAACTCGGCACTGGCACTTTTATTTTAGAGAACTCCCAGACTATAATTGCCCAGGCACTGCGTCACAGAAAATATTGAATTATCATCACCATAGGGGTGGGTTGTTGTTGCCTTGGCTGTAGTGTGTGGGCTCAAGGGCAATATCGTTTGTGATCCCGGCCCCTACCATTCCTATCTGTGAAGTGAAGCAAGGAAAAAAAAAAAACAAAACTAATGTACCTCACCAATCTATGGTACTTGGTAAACCTATCAGGCTTGTTTTCCGTCTTTTGAGCATCTTTATATTGCATGGGCAATATAAAGTTTTAAATTATGAGAGTCAGATATTTTTCTCTTTTCATGGCAGGGGGAACAAAATATATTCTATTGGTTAGAAATTCAACTTAAGACCAGAGGTTAAATCAGGATTTCATTGATTCTTATCCTATTACCGACTGTTCAGTGACAGTAGGCAAGTTGTCATATCTCTTGGGTCTTCAGTCAAATCATATGTGAATGAGGAGACTGAAAATTCTATAGATGGGAGTTCTAGTCTTAATATTATCTAAAGTACTTTACGGACTAAAAGGCCAGCATACTAAGTGGTGTTAAAACACATTAATTGCCATTTTTAATGATGGCATTATCTCTCATGAAAAACATCGTTAAACCTAGAGTTTTGTGGGTAATAATGCTGGTATGTTATTACTGACTATTGCCGGGCCTAATGTAGGCTGTGAATAATCCTGTACTCCAACCATCACATCAAAGCCCCCCTAGGATGATTTTTCCACTACCACCATCCTGAACCAATTCTTACACTCCCCTTTCTGAGGTACAGTCAAGGCCCCTGCAGGCCAACTGAATACCCCCCCCCCCCCCCATTGCATCTATTCCCCAAGAAGAGGAACCTCTTCCTACAGCATCTGCCACTAGTGTCTACAAGCTGAAGCGCAGAGGAGAGAAAATTCCTGTTTCTTGTTCCACTGATTGCGCCATGCAAAGGACAATGTAAGGTGCATGAGGGTGTTAATGTACAGTTTGAGTGGAGTAATAGGTGAGAAATGTTAGTGCAGGTAAAATGAGGGTTAAAGTCAGTTTTTCCTTCCCTCAGCCAGAAATCAGTGAAGCAAGTTTAAAATGCTTGTTTCTCAAGCAATACACAATTTGCCAAACATACAGAAAACTTCAACAGAACTAACATTGACTGATTTCATTTCTATAAATAGTATTTAACCTTTTTATATTAGACCAGAGGAAGAAAAAGTCCAATTTCTAAGCTTGAAAAAGCAGAAGTATAGCAATCTGGAATACATGACCACAAAAATATCTGGCTTACAAAATGTAGAAGCTGCAAAGGAAAGAAGACATATTATACTGCTATGTAGTCATAAGTGAGAGATCTCATTGTGTGCAAGTGCTATTACTAATCGCAAGTTAATACCCAGTTGTGTGATATATATATATATAATTACCGACCACCCTTTTGCATTGAAACACTTCAAGAAAATTTACAAACAGAACTAACAAACATAGACCTATCTAACACAGAGGACGTAACTTCATCCTGGCTCACCATCACTAAAACAATAGACAAGATAAATCCCATGATAAAGAAAACTATAAAAAACCCAAAACACCAGAACCAGTGGTACAATGACATCAGATCAGCCAAACGTGAACTCAGAAAAAAAGAGAAAACATGGAGGAACAACAAAACAACCACACTACTTAACGCGTACCTTGCACACTTAGCGGAATACAAAAAACGTATCCAAAACACAAAAAAAGACTTCTACTCAAATAAAATAAACAAATACCAACATAACCCATGGATGCTTTTCAATATAGTACAAAGCCTAACCAAACCCTCCAATGACCAGATATCATCAACCTCCAAGATCACAAGTAACGATTTCGCAGAGTTCTTTAATGAAAAAATAAAAAAACCTCATAAATAACAACCTCAACAACAACTCGCATGACCAGAAAATACAGAACATTCAAACATCAGGTTGGCCCAACTTTGATACAGCATCGTCACTGGAAATCCAAAATATCATTAAAAAAAAATGAACCCAGCTAAACACCCTATTGACTGCATACCCATAACGATGATCAAAGCCATCAAACCATCAATAACCAAAACGTTAATTGACATCGTAAACCTAGTCCTCACTGAAGGAAACTACCCTGAATGCCTAAAATCAGCAATTATCAAACCCATACTGAAAAAGACCAACCTTGATCCAGAAAACCCACTGAACTACCGACCCATATCAAACCTATCCTTCATTGCCAAAATCATCGAGAAAATCGTCCACTCCCAACTCATCAACCACCTTGAAGAAAATAACATCCTACTACCCACGCAATTTGGCTTCAGGAAACAACTGAACACTGAGACACTACTCCTATCATTAAACGACACCGTACTCAAAGGTTTCGAAAATGGTCACAGCTACCTTTTAGTAGAGATGTGCTTTGTTTTTTCCTGCCGGGTCGTTTTTTGACTCGGATACTTCGTGGTAAATTTCGGGTTTCCTTGTCTCGTTTTTCGAAAAAACGAAACGAGGAAACCCGAAACCGGGCCAAAAAACGAAACGGCAAAGGAAGCTTAAAAAAACCCACCCCAAGCATTTAAAATCCTTTTTTTACATATCTATCATACACTACCACCCCCCCCATCCCGATCCCTCCCCAATACTTACAAAGTAGATCCCTGGTGGTCCAGCGGGGTCCCGGGTTCCATTTGCCCTCCTCCGTGCCCATGTTTCTGCAGCCGTGCTCTTTAAAATGGTGCCGCGCAGCCTCTGAACTACCATGTCACAGGGGCTACCGGCGCCATTGGTCAGCCCCTGTCACATGGCCATCGGCGCCATCTTGTGCTCCTGTCATGTGACTGGAGCTGACCAATGGCGCCGAAAGCCTCTGTGACATAATATGGGCAAAGGCTATCGGCGCCATTTTGATTACTGGCAGCCGACAACGAAATGGCTCCCGGACCCCCGCTGGACCCCCAGAGATTATTGGCAAGCCTTGGGGGGGGGTCAGGAGCCCCCCTTCTGACCCCCCCAAGGCTTGCCAATAATCTCTGGGGGTCCAGCAGGGGTCCGGGAGCCATTTCGTTGTCGGCTGCCAGTAATCAAAATGGCGCCGATAGCCTTTGCCCATATTATGTCACAGAGGCTTTCGGCGCCATTGGTCAGCTCCAGTCACATGACAGGAGCACAAGATGGCACCGATGGCCATGTGACAGGGGCTGACCAATGGCGCCGGTAGCCCCTGTGACATGGTAGTTCAGAGGCTGCGCGGCACCATTTTAAAGAGCACGGCTGCAGAAACATGGGCACGGAGGAGGGAAAATGGATCCCGGGACCCCGCTGGACCACCAGGGATCTACTTTGTAAGTCTTGGGGAGGGATCGGGATGGGGTGGGTGGTGAATTATAGTTAAGGTAAATGTTTGGGGTGGTTTGGGGTGGGTTTTAATAAAAAAAAAAAAAATGTGTGCCACTCCCCCAGGCAAACCCGAAAAACGAAATTTCCCCGAAAGTCGGGGAAAATTCTTTTCGGGTTTCGGGCCTCCGAAAAAAAAATGAAGTAGGAAATTTCGGGCAATTTCCTACTTCGGGCGAACAACGAAGCACATCTCTACCTTTTAGTCCTACTTGACCTATCAGCAGCTTTTGACATGGTAAACCACTATCATGATTGAATTTCTATCCAAAATTGGTGCAAAAGAAAAAACCCTACAATAGTTCACATCCTATCTATCACAAAGAACCTACCAGGTGTTGATCAATGACACTTTCTAAAAAAAAAATAAACCTAGACACAGGAGTTCCCCAAGGCTCCGCTCCATTAGCAACACTCTTCAACATTTATCTACTTCTGATTTGCCACTTCCTCTCAAACCTTAAACTGACCATATATGCGGATGATATCCAAATATTAATCCCAATACACAACTCTCTGGAAGAAACCTACAAAAAAAACAGCCACTTACCTCAACAAAATAAAGCAACTACTAACCAACATGAAACTCATCCTAAACTTCGATAAGACTGAAATAATCATACTGGATAGAAAGAACAGCGCTCTGCAACTACCACCACTCAACTTAATGAACCAAAAAGCAGCAATCTCACCTGTCAATCATGCCTGCAACCTTGGAGTTATAATTTACAAGGAACTTTCCTTCAAGATCCACATCACAACAAAAATCAAAGATGGATATCACAAACTCCTAACCTTACATCGTCTAAAACCTTTCCTCTCCCCCAACGACTTCAGAACAGTCCTTCAACTACTCATCTTCTCCAACCTGGACTACTGTAACTCCCTGCTATTAAACTTACCTATCAACACCATCCGACCACTCCAAATCCTCCAAAACGCAGCTGCAAGAATACTCACTGGAACTAAAAACTATGATTACATTACTCCTACACTTATATCACTACACTGAATCCCAATAAAATTTAGGATAGAATACAAAATACTATCCATATTACACAAAATAATATACGAAAAACAAGCAAACTGGCTAAGTACATCCATAAAATTGCACTGTTCGAGCAGAAACCTCCGATCAGCTAATAAAGGTCTATTAAAGATTCCACTTACTCGTTCCAAACAACTCACCTCAACTCAGAAGAAAGCCATATCAATAGGAAGCCCCAAACTCTGGAACATCCTCCCAATCGAACTTAGAACACAACAAAACTTAAAAACTTTCAAAAAAGATCTAAAAACGTGGAAGTTTACCAAAACCTACCAACTCACCCAATGACTCTCAAACACCACTTCCCTCCTACTGATCCAGTGCAAACATGTGAAACCAATGCAAGAAAGTAATATAACACATAACCGACAACCTGTATAGTTCGACAACCTGTATAGTTTTACAACTGAACTATGTTTATAAAACCAACAATATCTATGTTAACAATCACTAGAACCTTTTGGAAACTCTGTTAAACATCAAAACTTTGTAAACCATTGTGATGGTGAAACCGAACGACGGTATATAAAACTTGATAAATAATAAAATAAAATAAATAAATAAAGGATACACTCCCTCTACTGGCCATTTTGTCTCAATTATTGTCAAGATTAAAAAATACCAGATGCTTCAATGGATCCTTTTGGTTTCCAAGTTTGATAAGAGATGAACAAATGCCATCCCAAATATGGTCATATATTTCCTGCGTATATATCTGTCAGTGACAGACAGCATCACAAAACACATACAAACGTTCTCTCATAACTCTGTGCAAGTGAAGGGGTCCCTGATTAACTGAGTGAGAACTCCTTATTTATTGGGTAGCTAGTTATATATATATGCATAATCTAGAACAGGTTACTCCACAGTATCTAGTTCAGTGAGGTAGTCCCATAACAATTTTTTTTCCAAATGATTTTCATTATGACATAGCAAAACAAACAATTCAACAATAACATCAAAACCATTTATATCACACAAAAACATAAATATAACATAATATATTGGAGATATTCCATAAAGTGTTCTCTTTCTTTGCTTTGCCATACCTTTTAAAATCAGTATAAAATCCATCCCGCCCGACTAATCCCTCCCACTGATCAACTCCCTACCACCCTTCAGTCATGCATCATTCACACCACACTCATCCTTAACCCCCCTCACCCCAATTCTGGTGAATCACATTTGTTGTGTTCCCCATTTTATTATTCAGCTGCCATTGTGGAGAGTATCCAAACTGTGCTTATGCTTGTGATAATGCTTCATAAAAATACTGCCTTATAGACCCATATTCAGCCTGCATTTTACTCCGCAATAGACATGCATCGTATCTTTCGATTTGCATAAAGGTAATCATTTGTTCTCTGCATAATGTAAAAGAAGGAGAGGCTTCATTAATCCATTCTGACAGTATACACGTGCGTACCATTAGCAAAGCCACTGAAATTAAAAACATATTGACTTCTTATAATAAGTGAGTCCACAGACCACAATATATCCATTCCTCCCAATAGCAAAACATTTCCCTGAAATGGTAATGCAATAGTTGTATGCTATTTTATAAATGTGATAACCTTCCCCCAAAATGAATAATTCTTATGACATGTAAGAAAAAGATGAACAAAGGATCCTTTTTCCAATTTGCATTTATGACACTCATCTGACTCCACCAACCCCGTTTTATGTAGGCATATCCTATCTGCTTCACAATGATGTACATTTTTAAATTGCATTTCCTTAAGTTGCACAGCCACTGGCAATGTCTGAGCTTCCCAAAATATGACCCCCTATTTCTTTTTCTGTCACAGTACTACCAAGCTCCCTCTGCCAGTATTCAGCTAGCCCAGTTAAGAAAGCATGATCCCGCTTGGATTTACTGAATTGATACCATTTTGCTATAGAGTTTTTCCCACGCACAATCTGCTCCATCTCATTCTCAACTTAAGCTCCACTTTGAGTGCATCAGCAGACAGCCCCAGCAAATGAAAATAGTGTCGTACCTGTAAGTACCCACAAAACTGGGCCGTTGGAATATGAAAAGCTTTCGGCAACTGTAAAAAACTCATAAAGGTTCCTCTGTCTCCTCATCTATCGATTGTCTCAGTGTGACCATCCCTCTGTTTTTTCAATGCTCAAAAATCCTACTTTCAGTCTCTGGTAAAAAGCAAGGATTATTTTGGATCAGGAGTAAGAAAGTGACATCCATCGGCCTTCCCTTATGTGTTTCCAGGCCCCCATAATGGAGCACACAAATATGTTCCCTTTGAGTTCACCTGTCAAAGAAGCAAGTGATAAATGAATCAACCACAGTGGAGAAAATGGATTGCAGGTTTCCTCTAATAAATGAAATTCATATTTACATTTGTCCCACCAAAACTCACCTAGATACCTCATATGGCATGCTAAGTTATATAACAGACAATTTGGAGTATTGATACTTCCCCCATCTTGTTAATTTGTCATAACCGATTTTGGGTTACTTCCATTTCCATAAGAAACTAATAAGCATAGCTTTGAGACGAGCCAGGTCTTGGAAAGATAGCCAGCAGGGCAACATCTGCAAGTGATATAACAATTTAGGTAAAATAATCATTTTAAATAAGGCATTTCTGCCCATCAATGATATTGGCAGATTCTTCCAGACCCGTAGTTGATTGCCAATGCCATCTAATAAGTCCTTGAAATTAGTCTTATAAAGCATTGCTAAAGTCCTAGGATTTCACACTCCTAAATACTTAATTTTTTGAGATGCTCATGGAAAGGGTAAACTACCCCTCCACTCATCCATCGAAACCTGATTTAATGGTAAAGCTTCTGATTTGTCAAAGTTTATCATTAACCCTGAAAAAGTTTGAAAATCTAAAAAAGATTGAATGACCGGATGTATAGCAGATCTAGCGTTTGCCAAGAACAACAAAATGTCATCTGCAAAAAGACACATTTTTACTTCTCTTGACCCAATTTTTATCCCTTGCAAATCCTGAGCTTGCCATAATTTTAATGCTAATGGCTCAAACGTAAGCACAAACAATAGTAGGGGCAATGGACATCCCTGCCTAGTGCCATCCTTTAAGAAGAATATTTCTGACTAAGAGACATTTACTGAAATGCGAGCTGAAGGATTTGTATAAAGCAGTTTAATCCAATCCAAGAATGGGCTCCCTAAACCACACTGTTCTAACACCCAAAACTTATAAGACCAATTAACCTTATCAAATGCTTTTTCTGCATCTAAACTCAGCACCATCCTCTCATCACATTGCCCCATTGGACTACCCAATACTGCCAGCAATTTGCGCACATTGGGGTAAATTTTAAAAAGCTACGCCCGGGCGTCCATGTGCGCGTGCTACCCGGTGCAGACACATGGATGCCCGATTTTATGACATGCTCGCGCAGGTGTGTGCATGTTAGGGTAGGCGCTCGCAAGGCGGTGCACAATTGTGCATCCTGCGCACGCCAACGCCCAGGGCATTCACCCGTTCCCTCCAAGGCTACTCTGATTTCGGAACGTCCCAACCCCCTACCCTAACCCCCCCTTCCCCTTACCAACCCTTATCCCTATTCTAGGCCCCCCCCCCCCAAAAAAAAAGTATTTTACCTGCTGCACCTGCCTAGGGGCAGGCGCAGATTGTGCACGTTGTCACCCGGCCGGCACGTGATCCTCCGACACAGTGGCAAATGGCCACTGTGCCGGAGGCCTCTGTCCCCGCCCCGCCCCCTCCCCTTTCCCAAAGTCCCGGGACTTTATTCCATATCTTCTAGTCACAAATCCTGTCTGGTCTTCCCCCACTAAGGATGGTAAAACTTCTCCCAAGTGAGCCACCATTATTGAAGCGAACAACTTTGCATCTACATTTAAAAGGGAGCTAGGTCGATATGATGCAGGATTACCCAGATCCGGCCCTCTTTTTGGTAACACTATGAGAACAGCCTGATGCATAGTAGATATAAAAAAATCCATGAATCAGAGCATAGTTCAACATTTTTGTTACGGGTACAAACAGCTGAAATTTGTATTTTATAAAATTCAGGCCCTAGGCCATCAACTCCAGCCATTCTCCCCAATTTTAGCCAATTGATTGCTTGAAAGATCTCTTCCTCACAGATTGGCCTATTTAATTTAGTTATCATTTCTGTAGGTACAAAAGGGAGAGAGAGATCTCTAATAAATTCATCTTTTTTGGCCATATCAGAAGATCTCACATCATATGTTTTGATAAAAGGTCCGAAACACTTCCAAGATCCTTTCTGTATTTACAATCGGTACCCCTTTCTCATCCCTCAGTCCACTTATGTAAGCTCTTTGCCATACCCCTTTAACCAAATTCACCATTAGTCTACCTGCTTAGTTACCATACTTAAAAAAAAACTGAAATTTGAAATGGTTATGGGATCATATAGCCTTGAGATGGAGCAGATGATTTAAAGTGGCCCTAGCTTCATTCATCATTCCCTTATGTTCCTCCAACATAAACAAAACATGGTACCTTTTCCTTGACTGTAACAAGCTGGAGAGACGTAATATCTCAGCATCTTGTTCCTTTCTCTATTTGGCCACATAAACAATAATCTCTCTGTTCATTGCTGCTTTGCTGGCTTCCCATACTAGTGTAGGAAAAGTGCCTGGTGTTGAGTTCAATCTATAATATTCCTCCCATTACCTCTTAATACCTTTCAAAACTCTGTATCTTTAATCAATCTAGCACAAGTCTGTTGTGCTTTGTCTCAATGTCAGAGAAATAGGAGCATGGTCAGATATAGTTCTCATCCCCAATAGTGGAATTAAGAACTACTGGGAATAGCTTTTCAGAGAGAAGAAATTAGTCGATCTAGAATAACTCTGGTGTGGATTAAAAAAAAAGGGAACATCCTTCTCCTCAGGATGCAGAAATCTCCAAATATCAAGCACTCCTAGTTCTTTCATTAGTAAATTCACACCTTTTTGATGTGCCTGAGCTTCGGGAGGCCTAGAAGGCCTGCAATCTTCTCCACTATCGGCCATCATGTTGAAAGCTCCCCCTAATACCAAGTAGAAATCAGGAAAAGAAAGAATACATGTTTATCAAAGATGTAAAGAATCTGTAAGAATATAATTGGGCACATATTGTTATGGTTTTGAAGTGTTTGAGTGGATTCTTGGGTACTGTGGAAGATGACCACGCCCATGGGGAGGAGCCCCGTGGGGAGCCACAGTACTGGGCTAGACTCAGGACACACAAACACTGAATTGTCTTTTATTATACAGCAGATGTAAGCCACCAGAGGTAGCAGTAGTGAGCAGGTTCTGAAGTAGCAGTCCAGGGACCCTCGGCAGAGAGACCCGTCTCACCAAGTTGATATAGGGAGGCTCCGGAGTAGGGTTCCCAGTACGGCAAAACTGTAGATGAGATAGACTGAGAATTAGATTACTCACTAGATGGTAGCTGTAATGTAGAAGGTTTCCACCAAGCAGAAGTAGATGGTTCCAGGCACCGAGGCAGGGAGAGCAGGCCCTCGAGGATCCCAGTAAGGCACCTGAAAGAAGAGGAAGGGCCCCCGAGGAGAGGGTACCCAGGTTAGTAGTTACCCCGAAGGGCAGAGAGAGAGAGCTTCCAGCGGCAGCACGGAAGCGGCAGAGCAACGTAGAACGGACGAGTTCAATCCGAAATCCAGTCCTTGCTAACTTGCTAGCAAGTAAGGGCAGGCTAAATACCCGGATGTTGTGATGTCACTCGAGGAGGACGCCCATGAGGCTCGCACCATAGCTGGAATAAAGACGTGTGTAGCACGCGCGCGCACCCTAGTAGGCCCTTGGGAGGAACATGGCGGGAGGCAACGCCATAGCCGTTTCGGGGATGCCGGAGAGGGCGGCTTGCAGATGTGGCAGTAGCCATTTTCCTAAGGTGAGCAGGAGGAGCCAAGAACAAGGTGAGGCATATGGGGCGAAGCCGTCTGAGATCGACGGTCACAGCACATATATATTCCCAATAAGATATTTCCCTCCATGCAAGAACCCTGCCAAAAACAAAAGGCGACCTTCCATATCTTTAACATTTTTTCAACAGTAAAGGGCAAATCCTCATGCAAAAGTGTGGCCACTCCTCTCTGCCTTTGTGAACAGGATGCGAAGTGCCAACTCCCCACCCAATCCTTTTTTAATTTCAAGTGCTTCTCATCAGATAAATGGGTCTCTTGTAAACATACAATTTGTATTTTGTCCCTTTTCAACACAGTAAGCAATTTAATGTGTTTTGCCAGGGAATAGATCCCATCCACATTTAGAGTAACACTCTTTATGTTACTTCCCGCCATAAGACTGTTCTTTATGGACCTGAAAACTTAACAACCATAAGCCCTCGCACCCCCCCAGCTTAGGTACAAGGAGTAAAACCTACACTCCCATTTACCTTTACTATACTACCCATATATCTCCACCACATCCCTGTATAAATAAAGAACTCTTTTCCTTTCCAGTTACCTTCATTTCTGACTCTCCACCCTTCTCCATCCCCATCTGACCAAAACCCTCCGTTCCCCATCCCACCCGACATTCACTCCCCCAATCACACAAAATCATAGATTTCTCCATCATCAGCATCACAGAATCACAGATTTCTCCATCAACAAAAATCCCCAGGGGACCACCACCCTCCAGCTAGCATCCTTCTACCTATCATATCCACTGGACCCAGTGTCGGCCCCCTCATTGCCCATTTTCCATAGAATTATTCAATCCTGAACAGAACTGCAATCTAGCAATACATAAATCATACAAGATTAACCCTCAACTATAACAAACACTGCAGTGCACCCTACCATAAAGGCATTAAACATGATAATATTTGACTTCCCTTTCCCTGTCCCCAGTTGCAATGCAAAAGTGCTAAAAAAAAAAATGCCTGAGAGAGTTGGTGATGAGAAACACCGCAAACATAAATCTGTTCTAGCACATATAATTCTTAAACTCCTCCCATCAGGACAACTGCATCTGCCACGGTAACAGAATTTTCCCCAAATATTTTCCCATTCTAAGAACCAAGCTTCATTGCTATTATCTTCTGAAAAGAACTACAGTACACGGCATTCTTTGTTTAGCAACTGGAGAAGGGAGAACGCAGGCATACCACAGGGCGCTGCCATATTATTACTACTGCTACATTTTCCTATTTCCGCATTAGCTGCTAGTAGCCTCTTAATGTAGACTGTTCATGAATTGCGATATTTGCTCTTTAGTAACTAAGAATTGCATTTTCCCTCCATATTGGACCCTTAATTTAGCAGGCTAAAGCAAAGTGGATCCCTCTCTTATGAGATCGCCATGTTGGCGATAACTCTTTCCCTCTGACCTGCCACTCATGCCGAGAAGTCATTAAACCGTTTTATTTTTTTAAACCATTATGATGGCTTTACCAATTGACGGTATATAAAACTCAACAAATAAATTAATTAATTAAAAGATCATTATTTTCGTGCCCTCCTCCTTGATCACCCTTTTAGCTCGATATGCACTTAAGAGTTTAGATTTATCAGCCCAGTTGAGAATTTGGGCAATGACAAGTTTCGGCCGATTTGTGTTTTCTTTTAGATCACCCACTAGATGAGCATGCTCACAGATCAGTGGCATTCCTATCATATCCATAACGAAACCATTCCTCAAAGAAGGAGGAAAGCTCAGCATCTTTTATAACTTCAGGCAGCCCTATGACGCAAATATCATTTCTGCTACTCCAATTTTCTTGATCCTCCAATCTCTTGAGCAAGTCAGCATTTTCTTTTTGCAGCGCTGAAATTTGTGTGTCTGCGCTCGCTGCATGCTCCACCTGCCCCCAATACTCTTTGCTTGACCTCGGTCAGCCGTTGAGCCTGTCCTGGAAGGAGGGAGAGGTAAGTTGAAGCCAGATGTCCCACAGAGACCTTGATTCTACTTTGGATGGTAGAGGGTGGGAAGATTATCCTGGGTGGGGGGATGAGTCCTTTATGTGACAGGGAATGCAGGGGTGATCACAGCCCATATCGGGCCTTCTATTAGGCACATGGCTAACACACACACAAAAAAAATTAACTACATCTCTTGTAGTTTATTTTTTACATTAACAATTTAGTGAACTGCTATGCACGTATTTGCATGCAATGCAGTTCATTAATATTTTTAATAGAGATGTGAATCGGAACCGGAATCGGTTCGGATTCTGATTCCGATTCACATGTGGGTTTTTTTTACATCGGGCCCGATCGCGGTTTTGTTTATCGGCTGCGCCCGAGCCGATAAACAAAAAACCCACCCCGACCCTTTAAAACTAAAACCTTAGCTTCCTCCACCCTCCCGACCCCCCCAAAAACTTTTTACAGGTACCTGGTGGTCCAGTGGGGGTCCCTAGAGCGATCTCCTGCTCCCGGGCCGTCGGCTGCCACTAATCAAAATGGCGCCGATGGCCCTTTGCCCTTACCATGGACAGGGTATCCGTGCCATTGGCTGGACCCTGTCAAATGATAGGAGCACTGGATGGCCCGCGCCATCTTGTGCTCCTACCATGTGACAGGGGCTGACCAATGGCACCGGTAGCCCCTGTGACATAGTAAGGGCAAAGGCTATCGGTGCCATTTTGATTAATGGCAGCCGATGGCCCGAGTGCAGGAGATCGCTCCTGGACCCCCGCTGGACCACCAGGGGCTTTAGGGGGACCCTTCTGACCCCCACAAGACTTGCCAAAAGTCCAGCGGGGGTCCGGGAGCGACCTCCTGCACTCGGACCATCGGCTGCCAGATTTCAAAATGGCTCCTGGACCCCCACTGGACCACCAGGTACCTGTAAAAAGTTTTTGGGGGGGTCAGGAGGGTGGGGGAAACTAAGGGATTAGTTTTAAAGGGTCAGGGTGGGTTTAGGGGTTATTTTTGTGTGCTGTTTTTTTCTGCCCTCCCCCAAAACGATAAGAGAACCCCCATGATCAATATCGTGGGGTTTTCCTATTGTTTTGGGGGAGCTCCCAATTTTTGACGATTTTGAAAATATCGTCCGATATTTTCAATTGTCCGAAGCCCGATTCACATCCCTAATTTTTAATACATTAGCCAATGCTAACCTCTCTAGGCAATTCCTCCATTTATTTGGAGTAGAGGAATAGGCTAGTAATTAGGACAGCAGGCTATAAACCAAAAAAGCCAGGGTTCAAATCCTGCTGATCCTTATGACCTTGGGTAAGTCACTTCACCCTCCTTTTGCTTCAGGTATAAATTTATTGGGAGATACTTTAAGCCACAATAGGGCTGTAACAGAATTAAAGAGCATATATCACACAATATTTGCTGTTTATTGTGCAACAGAGCGCTATCATGGCAACATTTTGCATGGCCCTGCCCAGATTCCCTCCCTTATTACAATGAGTTGCTCTGCATGTGATTTACATGCATGGATTTTGCAAATCAATGCAAATCAGCTCATTAATAGGCAATTTTATGTTATTAATTTATTGCGACCAACTGAGAAAGGGATCAGCCACGATTAATTAACACCTCCCTGGGAAACATTAAATCTATCATCCGGAGGCTCCCACGTTAGATTTAAAGGGCCATACCTTAAAAAAAATGCCACAGCAAAAAATAATGTGTAGTGGAGTTCACGGCTGACCTTTGGCTCATCCTGGGGTCATTACTCGAGGTGACCTGACATCTAAAAATTAAAAAAAATATTAAAATCTTCCATAGTGATGGCCCCCTAACCTCAACCCTGTGATTAATAAAGAAATTGTACCCCCACCGACATTTCCAAAAACATAAAGGCGGTCGCTGCCTCCCCACGCACCACCCCCAATAGTAACCCAAAATTGTTGGGGGTATATTGTCCACCATACTTCCCCTCCTACCCATTCCCCAAATATATGAACAAAATAATTTGTAGTTAGTGGGACCCCTCCCCCCCAGTCCCCCACCCCCAACCCAGGGGATCCCCTATCCCCCAGGCCCAGTCAGTGCCATTTCCCAAAATTGTGCCAACCTGATCTTGCCACAGTCATGTGATTCAGTCGGGGGTTAGCCTTGAACCTGCTACACTTGTTATTTTTGGGAGGACTTTTTAAAGGCAACAGCCCTTTAAGGTGATTACCATCCTATGAGATTGGGGCCACCATTGTGCCTAAAGGACTGCTAGTTGTGTTGTTTTATCCCTAGGTGTTTTGCAGAGAGACAAAACAACGCGCCATCAAGCCGAGATCTTTTTTCAGGGGAGAGTCCCTCTATCCCAGTGATACTCCCTCGCGGAAAGTGGGAAACCTCTCCTGATAAAACATAGGGCCTTAGACTGATAGCCCTCTGTGGTCAGAGAAATACCTACAATACCTGAATGTAATCCACTGTAAAGTATCTGAAAGATGGTCTTAAAATAAATGAGGTCTACTGCATAAGTGCATTAAGGTTAACACATATTAACATACTCACATACTTTAAAAATGTTTTTAAAACAAATTAATGCCAGCTTAGCCTCAATGTCCTATAGTACATTTGTACCATAGCCTTATTAGGCTTCTTTGGTCTTGAAAGGTCATGGAAATGTGCTCTATGTGGTTTTCACAGTCTTCAGGTTGAGAGCTATTATATGGCTTTAAAGATCTATGCTCAAATGAAAGTCTCCTTTGCAATGGCCGCAGCAGAAGCCAGTAGGGATGTGAATCGTTTTCCATATCGTCTTAACGATAGAAATCGTGTGGCAGGGCAAGAAAATCGTCTTAGGCACGATTTTTTAGTTAAAAAATCGTTAAAAATCGTTTTTTTCCGATTAGTGCGCACTAACTCGAGTTAGTGCGCACTAACGGGAGTTAGTGCGCACTAACTGGGAGTTAGTGCGCACTAACTGAAAATGATACAATTTGACACTTTTCAGGTCAGTTAAGGTCAGTTTAGGAATGAATATGTATTCCTATTGGCTGCCCTCTTATTTATTCATGTTACCAAGTTTCCTACTGACAGTATATGGGGGATGGGAAATGGAAACAGTTGGTAGCTTGACAAAACAAGTAATGTGATCAGTCAATGTGACTAGAACTTGTGCCCTAACCCTGATACCAGGGGTATTGTGATCTTCCTGCACACAGTGCCCTATCCCTATTAATACCAGGAGTGTTGTGATCTTCCTGCACACAGTGCCCTATCCCTAATACCAGGGGTGTTGTGATCTTCCTGCACACAGTGCCCTATTCCTGATACTGGGGGTGTTGTGATCTTCCTGCACACAGTGCCCTATTCCTGATACCGGGGGTGTTGTGATCTTCTTGCACACATCCCGGTATCAGGGATAGGGCACTGCATGCAGGAAGATCACAACACTCCTGGTATTAATAGGGATAGGGCACTGCATGCAGGAAGATCACAACACTCCTGGTATTAATAGGGATAGGGCACTGCATGCAGGAAGATCACAACACCCCTGGTATCAGGGATAGGGCACTGTGTGCAGGAAGATCACAATACCCCGGAGGAGTGAGGGTCAGGCAGCTCCCCCCTGTCTGTGAAGCCAGCCTCTCACTAGTAATGCAGGGAGAGAGCTGTCTCAGACTTCACCATCCTCCCCCCCCCTCACCCACACACCATTCACTAGCTGGGACATGGGGGAAGTCAGGAGTGAGGGTCAGGCAGCTCCCCCCTGTCTGTGAAGCTAGCCTCTCACTAGTAATGCAGGGAGGGAGCTGTCTCAGACTTCACCATCCTCCCCCCCCCCCTCACCCACACACCATTCACTAGCTGGGACATGGGGGAAGTCAGGAGTGAGGGTCAGGCAGCTCCCCCCTGTCTGTGAAGCCAGCCTCTCACTAGTAATGCAGGGAGGGAGCTGTCTCAGACTGGTATCAGGGTTAGGGCACTGTGTGCAGGAAGATCACAACACTCCTGGTATTAATAGGGATAGGGCACTGTAAGAGATGACTGTAGTAGATTGAATAAAGATCTGATGTTTCTGCTCTCCTCACACCAAACAAAAACAACACACAAGCAGAGAAGCCCTTCTTACAAAGCTGAGCTAGTGAGTTAAGTAGGAGGAAAAGTAAACATACTTGTGCCAGTGTGGCTACTTAAAAAATACACTTACCAACAATCAATTACATATATTTGAACTGTGTACAGTTCCAGCCAGGACCACCTTTCTAAAATGCACAGTGATTGGCAAATTCAACATGCACTAGCATTTCAGGTGCCTGCTAACAAAAATAATAAACAAACAAGTTCTAGTCACGTGAGTGCTGATCATTACATTACTTTTTTTGTCAAGCTTCCAACTGTTTCCATTTCACATCCCCCCAACCATTACCTCAGTATTAGCCTTGGTAACATCAATAGATAAGAGCACAGCCAGCCAATAGGAATACATACATACATATTCATTCCTAAGTGACCTTTACTGACCTGGGAAGTGTGAACACTTTGTTTCATTTTCTGTTGGTGTTCGTTAGTTTCCAGTTCCATTTCCCATCCCCCCAACCATCACCTCAGTGGTAACCTTGGTAACATCAATAGATAAGAGGGCAGCCAGCCAATAGGAACACATATTCATTCCTAACTGACCTTCAGTGACCTGGAAAGTGTTTATTTGTATCATTTTCAGTTAGTGCGCACTAAATCGAGTTAGTGCGCACTAACGGGGAGTTAGTGCGCACTAACTCGAGTTAGTGCGCACTAACACGATTTAACGATTTTTAACGATAAATCGTTAGAATTTCTATTGTATCGTGTTCTATAACGATTTAAGACGATATAAACATTATCGGACGATAATTTTAATCGTTGAAAAACGATTCACATCCCTAGAAGCCAGACACAATGAAGTCTTTTGATTTTTCTTTCTGCATGCCCCATCATCCTGGATCCATGTTAGACGTTTCTCATGGTTTGAAGACCTTTGTGCAGTTTGCAATTGTGGAGTATGGGTGTGGATCTTGAGCAACTTTTTCCCATGTGTTAACAGCATGGTCAAAAAGCCTTGAGGCCACCCTTGCTGGCATTGCTTGTATCTAAGGTGTAGTGGCACTGGCCAGTTGACCTTTTGTTAGACACAAGCTCCCCACATAGAATACATTTGTGAATAATGTTATCGATGCAGAGGACATTGCCTGAGCCATTGCAGTCATCTCCGTTTGAGCGAGGTGAAAATAATAGGAATTTGAGCTCATTCCAGGATTTTGGAGTTTTTTCTTTCAAGGTCATGTTGCAAGAAGCACATGTGGAAACTGTTTAGGCTCTTTTTTTGACATGAGTACAGCATCCATATCTAACTATTATACAAGAGAATACTACAACAGAGGCTTATAGATGCTGATTTTGATGTGTTCTATGTCTGCTCTTCTTGCAGACTCTTTTCATAAGATTAGAGTGGCAACAGCTTCAGCAATGTTTAATTCCACATTAAGTCAAAAGGTTGTCTGTGATGATGGAACCCAAGTATGTGAACTTATGAACAGCCTTTAATGTGGAGTAATTAATACTGATTGAAGGGGACTTGTCAATATCTTGTCAAACCACATTTGTCTTCTTCAGACTAATGATGAGCCTGAAGTGCTGGCATAGATGGGCAATATGATCCATTAGGTATTGAAAATGCTCTTCTTCATAAGCAGCATCTTAATAAATAGCATTTATGAGGACTTCATGCACCTTGATTTTTGTTCTGAATCGAGAGAGCTTGAACAGTTTCCCATCTGATGCTGTATATTAGATATATTCTCTCAGTGGTTGACCCGCAGTATGTGTAGCAAAATAGTAGTTTGACTGTAAATGTTATTATCTATTTTTCATTCAAAACTCTTTTTACTGGATGGTAGGTAGCAATATTTCATAGTAGCTGGCACTGAAGGGGTTAATCTCAGAGACAGTTGATGACATCAGTCTGCTGCTAGGCTCCCAGGGAGTTACCGTTAAAAATCTGTTTATCTAAGTGATAGTCGGCAGCAGCTAAAAGTGTAAGAGAGACATAGAGCTAAATTCGGACTGCCAAACATTACTTAGAATTGCTACTGTTACGAGAGGAGTAGAGCTTAGTTGTTAAGTTCAGTAGAAAGTAAATATTACTATGTAATACTTTTTGTCACCTGCCTGCTATAATGCAGATTTCTGTTATATATTTTACTTTCATTATTTCTCCTTTATAACAAACTCTTTAGATTTTTTATTGCTGTGCTTGCAACTGATTGTGTCCCAGGTGAGAAATCGGGTGATCCCAGTATTTTGGACATGTGGTCTGTGAGTACATCTCTGAGAACTGTGAGATCCCAGGTTTGTGGAGTTGCTGTATCCTCAGGCAATAACTTGTGGGCAGGGTTCTTGGTCCAAAGGCAAGCAAAACCCCAGTTGCCAGGACAGCAGCATATGCATAAGTTACATGACAGTATGCTTTCACAGGCATGTACAAAAGAACCCAAACAGAGCAAAGATACATTCCTGCTTGACCCCACTGCATATGTTGATGGCCTCTGAGGTCAAGCATTCACACGGATGGATGGTGATTTTCATATTCTCATGGAAGGACTTAATCAAGCTGATCTGTACCAGCAACTGGAACAAAACCCTCTCTGCTCACAATGTCGAAGACCTTGATGAGATTAATAAAAGCCACATAAAAAAAACAGTTTTTTTTCTGCTTACTACACTTCATTTGCAGCTGCCTCAGGGAAAACATCAAGTCAATTGTTGACATCTCAGCTGGAAAGTCACACTGTGACTTAGTGTCATCTCTGTAAGCAAGGATTTGAAGTTGGTTTAGAAAAACACGTGAAAAGAGTTTACCATTCACACTTAAAAAGGAGATACCATGATAATTATCATTAAATTTATTCCTGTCACCCTTGTTCATATACAAGGTGACAATGTCAGCATCCCTCAGGTTTTGAGAAACCTTGCCTTGCTTTCAAGTTTTTCATTCAGCACAGGTTTTATACATTTGAAGAAAATTTTCAAAGCCATTTATATCAGTAAATAGAAATATATGCTCGAAAATTGACTGAGAATTGCTGTTCTTCAATGTGGCTACAAGATTGTGATGTTGCACTGGAGGTGGACCCTTGGCCTGGTGCAGGATTGGTACGGCCCTCTGGTCTGACCCAGAGAGCGCCTGCCACCAGGAGGCAGAGCACACAAGGAGACAGAAGCTAGCTGGAGCTTCGTCAATAGCAATCTGGGGTTTCCGCAGGTTGAGCCTTTGGGTACCCGGACCACCTGCACTTAGGTGGGCCTCAGAAGGTCTCACGGAGAGGTGTGCCCACCACGAGCAAAAGTGCGCGGCTGGAGAAGAATGGAGGAGCTAGACCTGAACCAGGATCACCGGAGACCTCAGGAAGGCAACAGGAAATGAAGGTCCTCTGGGCGAGATAGGCAGCGCCTACTGGTCTAGTCTGATGTAGTGTCCGAGCAGGGTGGTCTGGTGGTCACAGGAGTAAACAGAGTATCCGAGTGTAGCGCAAGGGTCAAAGCCAGGGTATCCATTCGAGGGTGGTCAGCCAAAGCAAGGGTCAGTTCCGAGATCAGTCCGTGCATAGTCAAGACGAGCAAAGGTCAGTTCCAGGCGGTGGTCAATGTGGTCAGGCAAGCAGAGGTCAGTTCCAGGCAGCAGTCAAACATAGTCAAAAGGCAGGCAAAACCCTCTCTGCTCACAATGTCAAAGACCTTGTTCCAGGCAGCGGTCAAACTTAGTCAGGCAAGCAGGGATCAGTACCGTGAATCAGTCCGAGAAGGTACGACAGGAGGAGGAACATGGAGCAGAAATCAGGACAGACGCTGGAACACAGAGGACCAAGGGAACACAGGAAGGCAGGAACACTGGAACAAGACAGGATCACAGGAACACAGGACAGCAAACTAGCTACACCTGGGGACAGGGCCTCGCTTCTTATAGTCCTGCTAGGTGACATCATCGGGAGGCATCTGGGCCGAGGTTCCCGCCCTCGGGTCTTTAAATGTGGAGACATCGGCCTCACGCGCGCCTAGGGGCGGGGCCAAGGATGCCGAAGACATGGAGCCCCTACGGGAGCTCCGCTGAGAGGCCTGTTGCATGGAGGGAAGAGGAGCCGGAGCTTGTGGAGGGTAGCGCGAGGTGAGCAGGCCCGGTCTCGGCACCAACGCGGCCGGGACGTGCAACATGTGAATTTTTCTAGAATGTGCATGTTTTTAGCTCCATTTAGAGAAGGCATTCTCAGGACCCGTTTAGGTTGGAGAAAATAACACATGGAAATTACATTTTCAAATCTGTTTTCCATGAATAAAGTACCTGCACCAAAAACAGGTGAAATGTCTGCCAGTCTGCAGGGAACAGGGAGAGAGCTAGGGGGTTTGAAGCTGAAGTGGATAACAGAACAAAACATAATTCAGTTTTTGTCTGTATATTTTCATTTCTAATTTGTGAGCCCCTTATTCTGCATTTTGTGAGGATTTGGTGTTCTATGTGTGGAACCAATGTGAGGGTATTCTGCTAGCATTTAGTTCAGTATAGGGATCTAAATAATCCAGCTTGTTCTGTTTTCTCAATAGAAGGTGTATTACTGTATTGGTGTTTAGACCTGGTAAAATATTTGCAGTGTTGCCTTTTCATACAGGGATGTTGCTATTTGAGTTGTGAGAGTCAGTCTTCTTTTGGTATGATAGGTTGTGTCATGATCACGCCCAACCGCTCAGCATGCTGTGGGGCTTTGCTGGGCTTCAGGCCTCCGGCTT